>NC_044987.1:36087066-36354966 GCF_008728515.1 Papio anubis | reverse complement strand
ATTTTAGAATTCATAAAAATATTGAATCTGTTTTATAAAAATATATTCCTAGGTTCCAATTTCAATGTACTAAATATGAGTCTGCATTGTGAGACCCAGGGATCCACGTTGTAAACTAACACTTTCTAATCTCCCATCTCATATGTACCTATTTTTCATGTACAACTATTTTAAAGTATCTAAATATACCCCTAAATTGTACACAATGTAATTTCACATATGTAGTTTTAATATAAATAAATAAAACAGTAGTAAAAATGTAACCTTTCTTACTATTCTCATTTTAACATTATCTTTTTGAGATCTTTCCATGTTGCTGTATAAACATCTAATTCATTGCTTCTGACTTCTAAAGAGCACTGTACCAGTAAACGTAAGCACACTTCACTTAAAATAGACACCTAGCAACTTACTAATGCAAACAGTGCTGTGGTAAATATCTTCCTGCATGTCCACTTTTGGACAAATGAAAGTTTCTCTAGATCATTCCCATAATTTGAATTCCTAGGTAATAAAGTATAAGTGTATTAAGTGCTTTCAGGTTGCTTTCTAGAACGGCTGTATATATTTGCTTTCCACTGATAGTCCACAAGAGTTCCTGTGACTCCTCTACCTTGTCAACGCACAGTACAGGAAATTTGGGAGGTCAGAGGAGTTATAAAAATAGTATAATTTTTTCCCATCTGATTTCTGAACAAATTAAGAAAATATTTAAAGTGGCTCCTGGGAGGTCAATATATATCTCTTTCCATAATAATATGGGACAAGATAGAACATTGTTTTTCCTCACTAGATCAGGCCGGCTTTCTGATACTCACCAGACAAAGCTGTACAAGAAGCTGCCCCTTAGAAAGACTTGTATTAAATAACTGGTCTCTGAAGGAAGCTTGCTCCTAAGAGGAAGAAGGAAAAGTTTACACATGTCCAGCACTTGTTCCTAAATGTGTCAATTCAATAAATCATTTCATCTGAAGAATAAGAAAAGTATTGGAAAGAGGTCAAAAGCATATCTAATGGAATTCCGTCTATACAGAAAGAGAAATCAGGAGACATATTTTCCACTAACATATACCTCAGCGTTTTCCTTTTAATATATTGGATTTAACCATATGGCTCATTGTTAGTATAGGTGTAGAGGGCCCTTTGAGAAAATATGAGCAGTTTATTGGGCAAATGTAGTCCAATTTTCATGAGTCTTTACTCAACTATAATCAGTGTTCCCTTGAGTATTCTCTGGGGACTACAAATAGGTATAATGAATTTTAGACACAAAAAAGCTTTGAAATGGGTCAAATTAATATATTAATTGAATAAATTCCAATAACAATTTGTATCCAGGTCTGAAAATTATTTTTTATTCTATTTCTCATCTTACATTTTGTTTAGCCATGTTGGAAAGCATAGTCCATCAGTATTTCACCAAATGACTAATGATCAATATGTAATTATTTTAAAAAATTAATGGCAATAATTCACTAAAAAGTCAAAATTTAAATATAAACTTCTTTATATTGTCAAATTCTCAGAAAAAAAAGGCTTAACTATAACCTCCCTTGCAAGTAAAAATCCAACAAGATTCAAGCACAACATTTAAAGGCCAATGAAATATTTTCCCCTGATTAGTTAGAAGTCTTGACTTACTTACATTAAATTTTTTGAAATTACCCCCAAATTTATTATTTTAGTCAGTCTCAGTAAGTAGACACTCTTTTGCCCCATGTAGAGTAAGAGATATTTCATCAGCTGCTTCCTGAAAACAATGTACATTCTTCAAGATATCAAAGGTTCCATTAGCTCAACAACAAGTGCTTCATGAAGCTCACTACTAAGTTATCCAGAAAAGGTTCTAAAGAATTTCTTAAAGTTTAAAGGCAGACACCTTTTTACCTATTAATTTTATACTAGGCCATAGGGCTGCCGTGCCAGGCAGTGTTTGTGTTTTCAAAGCTCATTATATTTATGTGTCCAAATACTCCAGTAGATATTTAATTTTATCTGAGGTCAGGAGAGTAGGTGGGGAAAAAACTTCTTGCCAACTGTCTAAAAATGTCAGTTATGTGAAACTTGTTGGCCAGAATTCACAATCTGTAGACTCAAAATCAATTAGAAGACACCTCCAAGAAAGCAATTAATTTGGCACTGGGCACTTCTCCTAATTTTAGGGGTGGGTTTATTCATATCCCCTTGTTGCTACAACAAATTACCACAAATCTGGCTTGAAACAACAGTTTTATCACCTTGCAGTTCTGGTATTGTTCAGTCTAAATGCATTCCCAGAGCTGTGTTACTATTGGTGGCACTGAGATTATCTGTTTCTATGGCTTTTCAAGCTTCTAGAGGCTGCCTGCAGCCCTTGAATTACGGTCACTATGACCTCTGTTTCTATTGTACCATCTCCTTCTCTCCACTCTGACCCTCCTGACTCATTCCTATAAAGATCTTGGTTATTAAATTGAACCCATCTAGATAACCCAGGACACTCTCCCTATCTCAAGATCCTTAAATCAGTCACATCTTTAAGATATGGATATATTTTATGGGTCATTACTAGGCTTACTAAGCAGTGTTTGGAAATAACCAGACAAGTTTTCTTCTCACTGATATTGGTAATCTTTCTTATCCAAATTATTTTTCAAAAAATTAACTCCATTTTACTGTTAAACATTGATTTCTGGACACTTCAATGCTTTCGGTAGTTGAGCTTTCTCAGATAATACAAAATATAGGTACATATATGTATAATACTTATACTGAAAATGTTAAATAATTACAAAAAGTGTATAAATAATGCACAGCTTAATAACATATATTTCTATCATTGTAACACGTTTCCACAATCTTAGTGATCTAAAGCAAAACAAATTTATTATCTTACAATTCTGAAAGTGAGAAGACAGAAGTGGATCTCACTGGGCTAAAATTGAAGAGTCAGTAAGTTGTATTCCTTCTGCAATGGTTTCCTTGCCTTTTCCAGCTTCTAAAAACCACCCGCATTCTATGGCTCAGGGCACCATTCCTTCATCTTCAAAGCCAGCAACATGGGGTTGAGTCCTTCTCATGATACCATCTCTCTGGTTTCCTCAATTCTGCCTCCCTCTTCTACTTAAAAGGACTGTGATCTCCTAACCCATCCTACTTTGATAATCCAGGATAATCTTTCCATCTCAAGGTCGTCTGATTATCAACTTTAATTCTATTTGCAATCTTAATTCCCCTCAGTCATGTAACCTAACGTATTTACAAGATTCAGCAGTTTGAACTCAGACATGTTTGGCAGGGGAAAGGGGCATTATTTTGTCCACCATCCCATCTGTTGTTATTATGTAAATACACCCAAGAAATCATAAACACAGGTCAAGAAATGGTTCATCGCCAGCCTATCTGAAGCCTACCACATGACAACTCTGTACCATTTCTACCTCCTTCTTCCTCAATTATGAACACTATCTTGAATTTTACAATTACAGATTAATTTGTTACGTTGGGAAATTATAAAAAATGGTACCATATGGTGTGTATGCTTTTGTGTCTGACTTTTAGTCTTTCAACATTTTTCTTGTGATATTAATCCCTGTTCTACTGGTATATGTTTATGTTTACTGCTATGTAGTATTTTACTGCATGAATAATACACAACATACTTATTCATTCAAATATTGATGAACATTTCAATTGCTTTCAAATTGAGATTTCAAATGGTGAAACAGAAAATTATGTAAATGAATTTTATTGTTTATGTGCAAGTATATTGAGTATAAAACTGGAAGGTAAAATGTGGGGCCACTGGACAAACATATGTGCACATTTGACAATGTCGAAATAGTTTTCCCCAGTAGCTAATATAATTACACTCTCAACAGAAATTGAAGAATATTAGTTGCCAGGATAGTTTACCATGAACCATGTTGAATTTTATAATGCATATTGTCCTGAATTGATTGTGATAATCAACTTTCTTCTCCTTTATTTGGTTAATATGTTGAGTTACAACTGATTTTCCACTGTCGAAATAGTGTTGCATTCCTGGAGAAGAAAACAGTTTGCTCATGGCATATTTATATGTTTATTATCTATCTATCTACCACTTGATATTGTTTCTTAAATTTTTTAAAGATTTTCACATTCATGAACAAAACTGAGATTAACTTTTTTTTTTAATGTCACGTCTTGTCTTTATCAGGTTTTATATCAAAATGAAGTAAGATAGAAATTGAGTTCTTTATTACGATTTCTGAAAGTGCTTGCATGTTTGCTTTTTAAATTGTTAGCAGGATTTATCAATGAAGCCATCTCAACCTAGAAACCGTGAAAGTGTGTGTGTGAAGTTTTAATTATAAATTTAATTACTGTTTCAATTATCAATTTCTGCAGATGAACATATCTCAAAACTTAGCAGCTCTAAACAATTTTATTTTGTGGGTCAGGAATTCGAAGAGCTCAGGCTGGGTGCTTCTTAATTGAGTTTAATTATGGGATAATTTCCAACTACTGGCTGGTGTTACAGCAACCTGAAGGTTCAATTGGGCTGACATCTAATATGGCTCACTCTACACAGCTGTGAGTTCATGCAGGCTGTCTGCTGGGAGATCATCTGAAGTTTTTAAATGCCTACACGTGGACTCTCCAGATGGCAGTCTTAGGATAATTTAACATCTTACGTGGTTACTGGCTTCCCCAGAGCAGTGTCCCATTAGAAATAGGCAGAAGCTGGTTGGGTGTGGTGGCTCACACCTGTAATCCCAGCTACTCGGGAGGCTGAGGCAGGAGAATGGGGTGAACCTGGGAAGAGGAGCTTGCAGTGAGCGGAGATTGTCTCTGCACTCCAGCCTGGGTGACAGAGCAAGACTCCATCTCAGCAAAAAAAAAAAAAAAAAAAAGGCAGAAGCTGTGTAGTCTTCAATTTTATCTTGATGATCTATCAGTTACTGAGGGAACTGTGGTAAAATGCTTCAATGTGACTATAAATTTGACTATTCTTTGTAACTTATCAACTTTGGGAAATTTTTGTCATTACTTCTTGAAGTATTTTTTCTATCTCTTCTTTTCTGACTTCTCATCATGTGACTCTGAGTATGAAAGTTAGACCACTTGATATTGTCTCACAGGCCACTGGAAGTCAGCTAATACTTTTCCAACTTTTTTGCTCTCTGCTTTAGTTTAGATTGGATTTGTTATGTCTTCAAAGTCACTGATATTTTCTTCTGCAATCTCTAATCTGGAATTAACTCCAGTCAGCGAATTTCTCAGTACACAAAATTTATGCTTACTTTTCGAAGTTTCACCTAGCATTATGTTTCCCATTTCTTTTCTCAGCAGTTTGTTTCCCTTTAAGTCTGTGGGCGGATCTGTGATAGCTACTTTAGAGATCATGTCTACTAATGACATAATATTACCACTTCTGGATCTCTTTCCGGATACTGAGTTTTCTCCTAGTTTTAGTTCACATTGTTCTGATGTTGGATATATCTAATAATTTTTTAAATCAGAAGCTACACATCACTTTTCTGTATTTTTTTTAATGCTGTATCACTATAATACTATTTTCTTTCTTTTTTTTTTTTCAAATGAGTACTGAGTTTTGTTCTGGCAGGAAGCTAATCTATTTGCAGATTACCTTAACCCTTTCCTGACTTGTTTGTAACTTTTGTTGGAGGCAGAGTTACCTTTATTTCAGAACTATTTCAGTCATCTCACTAAAGCACAATTCTTCTAATGTCTCTTTTGAATGTTGTTGGTGTTTATGAGGACTTTTCACACTGGATGGTTGGAATTCAAATATCTTGAAGTCTTATGACCCAGGAGCATTGTTCAACACACAGCTCCTGGGTCATTCTTTAACAGCCTCATGGAGTTTCACCCTGTGTATGCATGCCTTGGTATTTACCAATAGATTCAAAGGTCTTTTCAGTTCTCTGGATCTCTTTATCTATGTATTTCCCTACTGTCCATAACTCCACAAATTTCAGCTGCTACAGTCTCCTTGAATCTAATCTCTGTTTCTTCAATAAAGGAAAATGATAATGCCTTCTTAATATGTCATTGAGCATTAGGCATGAATTTTTGATGAAGTATGTATGATTCAATGCAGCCTAATAACATCTGGAAAACAATCATAAACAGCATTAGAACTATGATAATAAAATTTACACTGGCCATTGGCCAGTTATATCAATTTCATTCACAAAACAATTCATTGTTAAGATTTTTATAGTCAACCTTAAACCTTTCAACACAAACATATAAAGCAAACAATATTTCTTAAACTGAATAAACTTAAGCAGTGAAATATTTTCGGTAAATATAACTATATTACTATTTAAATATTATTATTTTATAAGTTTATCTAAGTAATAAATATAAACATTCCTTTAGTCTCATTAGTGAGACATAATATTAGATTCAAATAAAAGTGATGGTTGTAGTCTCCCATTATTGTGAATATTATAATTATGTTTATTGATTTTTTTCTACTCTTTAAGGCTTACTAGTTACTTTGTCTTCTAAATCTCATTAAGCCAAGATAAAAAATTCAAATGGACAGTGTTAATCTTTTATAATCTATTACTTCATGCCAAATGCATTTCAGAACAGAGGATAAAAGCTGACCAGTATTATGTTAGTATGAAGAGAAGTGATATACTGTCATGGTTAATGACATTCTATACAGTGGTTTAAGACCAAAGGCTCAGAAATTAGCCTAGCTGGGTTTAAATCCTGCGTTCACTAGTCACTGAAATTAAAATTTAGCAAATTATTTAACTCGTCAATGGACTTCCTTCATTTAAAATAAGAATCATAGTTATATTTAGTATTTAAGGCTGTTGTGAAGATTAAAATGAAATAGTGCATTTAAAGTTCTCAGCATAAGTACAAGCACATGAGTAAATACTGAAAATAAATAGTTTTATAAGTATTGAATGCAGAGAAGAGACGATGGTGACACAGAAGATCTTGTACCCTAGAACATTTGAATATTCAAATTTTCAAAGGAATCATGAATTAGCC
The DNA here is from genome assembly GCF_008728515.1 of Papio anubis. Taxonomy (NCBI): domain Eukaryota; kingdom Metazoa; phylum Chordata; class Mammalia; order Primates; family Cercopithecidae; genus Papio; species Papio anubis. The sequence continues at coordinate 36,347,961 of NC_044987.1, read as the reverse complement.
AAATTTCCTGTTTACATGAGGTCCTCTGAGTTTTGGTACTAACCTCTTTGGTATTAGAATCAAAGTTTTGATAATACTCTTTTAAGTTCATGAAAATGAATATCTGATATTGTCTTAGTGCTTTGGGGATGCTAAAATAAAATATTATAGACTGTGTGGCTTGTAAGCAACTGAAATTTATTTCTCCCAGTTCTAGAGGCTGGGAAATTCAAGATAAAGGTGCCAGTGCATTCATTGTCTGGTGAGGGCCCATTTCTTATTTCATAAACAATACCTTCTCACTGTATTTTCACATGGGGCCTCTTTTATAAGGGAACTAATACCATTCACAAAGGTTCTGCGCTTATGCCCTAATCTCCTCGCCCCATCTTGTAATACCATCAATACAGGGGTAGGGTTTTAACTTATGACTTTAGGGGGTTAAAAACATTCAGACCATAGCAGGTATCAAATCTGTCTCATAAGTAGAGTGAAAATAATGTGTGACATTTGACATAAATCTTTCCTAATGACAGCTGCACCACCTTTGTCAAAATCTAAGTTCCCTCTATTGTTGTCTGCAAGCACCCTGCAGTGACCTTAACAGTTAACACACACTCTATTGCACCTCTCCGACCTTTCGGTTTCTCTACTACCAACTGTGACTTCCTTGAGGACAGTTTTATCTTAGTCATTGCCATTTACTTAATTTTGTTATAAAATATCAACAAGGGTAGATATTTTTAAAATGTCTTTTGGATAAATAAGTAAATGAATGAATAGAAACTTGTAAATATTTTCTATATAATCAATTCTGGGTTTTGTTTGTTTTAAGAATTACTTGAGAAGATTGACAGTGATCTCCACACTGGTAAAGAGACTCAGATTAATTTCTGGAACATAGTACCTTCTTTTCCAATTCTTAATTTCTCTGTAATAGGTTATTTTTAAATAATAATTTTGAGAAAATAATACAAGTGCTGATATAAGGAGTTAATGTATTAAGAATAAAATGAAGAAAAGTTATAAGGACTTAAATACTGAAAATTATAAAATAATGTTATCAATCCATTTCCTTCTTTCTGCAGCTCTGTACCTCTTTATCATTGAGTTCATAATCTTCCATAAATGCCCATTTCTTGGAACATCTGTGTAGAGAAAGTTTGTTTTACAAGGAAGATAAAAGATATTATAAATATAATGAAGTAGAGAAAGAAAGAAACTAAGCTTTAATGGTGTTGGCCTGCAAATGCCTCGAAGTGGAAAGGATTACAAATACTGGTAAATTTGTGTGTCTTTGATGTTTTAAATAAGCCAGAAAGTTAGTGTATCATTTTTTATTTGAAAGCGATTTAAAATTCATTCAAATTGTTTCTCTTGTATTACTCATCAGCATACGTTCATACTTACTTACACAAATATCCATGTGTGCGCATATAAAGATTATAGCTAATTCTCAAACATGCAAGCAAGATCTGGGGTGCCCAGATAAGATATGGTAAAGTAGCAAATGGGAATTTATCTCTCAAGCATTTTGAGAGTTCTGCTAATTGAAAGAGACCTATTTATATATTTATTGGGAAAGTCAAATATGCCAAAATACTGCATTGTATACAATATCCAATTCTGTTACATCGTTGATTTCCCAAAAGTCAATAATTTGGCTTTTGAAGGGTAATTCCATTAGAGAAGATAGTTTAGTTCAAAAGTACTGGGCCAGCAGTCAAAATTCCCAGGTTTAAGTGCAATATTTTTCAATTTCTCACTGTGTGACCTCAGGAATATTGCTCATTTTCTGATATATTATACATATTTTATAGATTCTTAACTCTAAAACACTTACTGTTTTTAAAAAAGGATTCTACATGAAGAAATTCTGAATGAAAATAAAAAATAAAATAGATCCACATGGCCAAAGTAGTCTATTTTTATTTATTTGAAATAGGTTATTGCCTGAGCTCCAAATCATTTAACTTCACATCAGTATTATATTATGTAATTCTTATAAATTGTTGTGTGTGTACATATGCACTCGTGTTTAACTGTTTAGTGCAAGATACACTATCCTTACTCCACACTGGGTCCAGGAATGTATTCTTAATTCCTTTATGAAAATTTTGAGCAAAACTATTAAAAAAACAGATCATTAAACAATGGCTAAACTAGACACATCTTAAATGATTCATAATTCTCAACCCTACAATTGCCATACTGAATGAAATGTTACTTGCATTCTAGAACCACAGTGCACTTGGAGTAAATCCTGATTTTGCAACTTGTTAGTTATGTGATATAAAATGTTATTTAAGTATTCTAAATTTAAGTTTTCTTAACTATAAAAGAAGGGATGATAAAAGGAAGCTTTTTTTTTTTTTTCTGTGATTCATATGTGTCCAGCATGTTCTAAGTACCTTAAATGGTTTTCTAATTTAGTCCTCACAGCAACCTAATGAGTCAGGTTATTCTTTTTATTTGTTATGTGGCTGGGGAAACCTAGGGAAGTGAAAGGGCCACGTGAATGAAACAAAACAAAAAGCAGCTTATTAGGTGAAAGAGGTAGAAATTGGAAATTCTGTCAGTCTGATTGCAGAAACACTTCATTATACTGTTTCCCTGGCAAGTTCTAGATGAAATGAAGGAAAGGCATTTACCTGCAGAGGAAGACATCTGGCACTAATAGCTGATGATCTATTAAAATTTAAAAAAGAAAAAAAAATCACTCCTGTTCCTGCTATTGCTATTGCTTCTGTTGCTGCAGTTAACACTATTACTATGCCTACTAGCTATGAATCTCCTTTTCTGTCAAGGCATCTATAGATTACAACATATTCTTCCATTCATCTAGCTTGTCTTTCTCTTAGAATAAAAATACACTGAACAGTTTCTTTAAAGCTAAAAATAACAAAAGACTAACAGTGATAATTCATAAAATTTTCCTAACTATATCACTAAGAAACACATATACTAAGCTGCACTTCCCTGAAAATTATCGCTTGATCTCAAAACTGCAATTACTTTTGTACTAACCTAATTGCTTTTACAATACCATACTGTTGTAAAGGAATTGAGTCCTAATATTCTTATTTGGTTCATTATTAAAAGGTACATATTGCCAAGGTACCTACTGATTCTTGAATAGAATTCACTTTATCATAAAAACTAAAAGAAATTAACATACCCTTATTCTTCACTAATAGAGTGTGGTGGATCTATTTTCAGAGAATACACCACATTACCATTTTATTTTATTTTATTTTTATTTTTTTGAGACAGAGTCTCATTGTGTTGCCCAGGCTGCAGTGCAGTGGCACAATCTTGGCTCACTGCAACCTCCTCCTCCGAGGTTCAAAAGATTCTCCTGCCTCAGCCTCCCAAGTAGGTGGGATTACACGCATCCACCACCACCACCATGCCAGGCTAATTTTTGTATTTTTAATAGAGACAGTGTTTCACCATGTTGGTCAGGCTGGTCTTAAGTTCCTGACCTCAAAAGATCCATCCATCTCAGCCTCCCAAAGTGCTGGGATTATAGGTGTGAGCCACTGTGCCCAGCCACATCACATTACAGTTCATAAATATGCATGATTCACACACATACAGAATTCAATGTCTAGAAAAATTTGTGTTATGGTATTGGGGACAAACATTTTGTAGAAAAATCTCAACTAGTTTATGAATGGTACAAAGGTTATAACACTTGCTATATTGGAAATATTTCAGACTGTTATCAATAAATATCTTTAAATTATACTAGAGTGCTATGCTCTTCCTGGAAAGCATGACCTTTTGTGGTGTCTTATATTCTTAAATTGGAACTCATCAAGATTTCTTGAACTCCTGCTGATCCTACTCTGTCCATTAAGTTCTAAACATAATTCAAATTCACATTTATACAATCAGGGATAAAATGGAGATTTTAAACCACAGGTCTTGTTCACATTTTAAGGTATATTTTTAGTTATTTTACTTTCACACAATGATTTTTTTTTGTTGATTTAATTTGTGCTTCCTAAGACATTCTTTTTAGTAGATACTATATTTTTTCTTCCGTAAATCTTAATTTAAGCAAAAATCTTGATTTTGCTTAATTTCTTTTTAAAAATTTTTTAAAATGCAATTTCCTAATGATCATTCTCAGTCAGTTGGAGATGTCGTTTGCATGACTAAAGAGGAAATACAATAACTTTAAAAGCTCTAATTTTCCATAAAACATTGTTATAAAACTCACATACCCTTTGAGAAGTCAGAAAGCAGCATGCTTCCTATCTGAATTATGTCAATCATAACGCATTCAAATTGCTGTTTTACTTAGCTTTTATAAAATCTAACAAAGAAAAGATTATTTTTAGTCATTCTAGAGTTGACAGAAAATAAAACTACAAGATTTAGTTAAAATTTCATGTGGAATATAATGAAAACAAAAATTTCCCATTGACAAGGATATTACCAAACAAACGGAAAAGCAATAGCATTCTTTGTGTCAATGAAACCACATTACAATAAATAAATACCAGCTCTTTGCTTTGAGAGTGACATAAGCACAGTCAGTATGTTAAAAAAATACTTTGTTATTGAATTAATTATAAGCATCTCATCATAGCTTTAATAGATGTACAATTTTAAAATACAGAATTTGAAAACTAATCAATTTTCTACACAGAGAGAGGATATTTTCTAGTAGAATATATTCAATGTTGCACAATGTGTGACATATGATTATGTATTGAATATGTTGTATGGAAAGAGTTTTAAAATTTAAATCTCTCCATCACTCACAATGATTGCGACTTTGACTTTATACCTTGCTTTCTTTTTCATGTGTTGGTAATGAAGATAAAGTAAAATATATGCTTACCTTATAAAGATCTTTTTTTTTTCTCTCTTTATCTCAGTTTTATGCTATCTATGCCAGCTTCGGAGTAGAAAGCCTATGAGAGGAGTACTGATTCATCAATGTTAAGGAGAGAGAGAGGGAGAGAGGGAGAGAGAGAACGGGGGAGAGAGGAAGCGTCGGAGAGAGGGAGAGAGCAAGCATGTACATTATGTTTAATGAGACAATGGTTACCCAGGAGAGAATCTGTGCCATCTTCTCTGCTCCCAGTAAAAGTAGGGCCACAGTCAGTTCTGGTTTTATAAAAGCATTACTAACAACTAATTGCTATCATTCAGTTAGCATGTCAAGTATATAGGCAATGATGTCAAGTATTTCCATCCTTTACCACCTTATTTTTTCTAAACTCTATAAAATGTCCTTCAAAATTAAACACTGCAAATAAAGGAAATTTCCATTCAATAATATTCAATTCAAGTTTAATTTCAGCTTTGTTATTTCAAGAACAATTCCATCTACAAATATCGCCTAAGTGTTCACTATAAGTCAAGTACTATGTAACATAAAAGAATTAAAAAAGAATAAAACAGATACAATATTCTCTCAGCATTTACAGTTTACTAATGAATGTAAACAAATTACTTGTAAGTTTACATTTGAAGCATCTACTCAAATGTACACTTTCTTTGAGAATGAAATGGAGCTCAGTACTCAGGGTGTGAGCTATCACATTAAGAGACTATTAAATTATGTATGATATCTTCTTTCTTTGCTACTTTCTTCATCATCTGTTGTGATTAAGTTAATTGCACTACTGCAACCTAAGCTTTGAGGTCTTAAGGTGCTCCCATACCACTATATTAAGGACTATTGGTCTTACGTGTTTGTTTTCATAATTAGTTTAACACCTCATATCACACTGATCTTTTTCTATTAAGTTTGTAAGAAGGGTTAGCAGTAATCTCGAGCCTCTGTATAAGCCTCTACTATACATTTCTTCTGTATGATTCTGGCATTACCTACCACTGTGTTCCAGCTGTCTGCTAGGTCACCCTGACACATCACCTTGAAAAAATTTCTGTTACCAATTATCATCCATACTTGCAATTAAACATTACACACTCACATTGCCTGCCTCCACTCTTAGTACTTGGGTGCTATTCAGCAGTAACTACCTCTATATACTCTCCCTCTATATCCATCTACTATCAACAATTTACCAGGGTCACTATCTCAATAATGATTCTCAGCATTAAAAAGATATACATTTATAAAATTGCTACTGTACTAGTTTGGGGGTCTCAATTATTCTGGGGAATTTTCTGTGTTATATGTTATGTTCACATAAAAGCTATCTTGCTCCAACTGTACACATTCTTATTACAGAAGATTCATTATTTTCCCATATACTTTCCTTTTAGAAATCTTCAATGGTAGAGGTATGCCTTTACATAAATGAATGAAAAGAAATAGTGAAGAATAGAGAGTAACAATGATGCCTTAAACTTTATATCTCCAGAAGTTTTTAAATAAACAGAACTCAAGCCTTCTTACTTTTTTGAGAAATGGAAGGCATACCCATACAACTGGAAATTCTAACAGACTAGAGTCATTAGTTCACTGAAAAATTGATTTATCTTATGTATCATAAATATTTTCATTTTAGTAGATTATATTACTAAAAATCAGTAATATCTCATACTTACAAAGTAGGCTTTTGGGATATTACTGATTTTAAAAGGCATTTATATATGAAGTTTTCCTCAAGCACAGGTTTGATTTTGATAATTTTCTTAATATTACCTATTTTTGAAAGAACTGTGTTTTTATATTGTTGATGAAAAATATCCATTTTATCTATTTTGAAATCAAAACAAGACAGATTTTTAATTAAAACAAGTGTTCCCATATCTCTTCCTATTATATATTAGAGTTATCTGCTGTTCTCTGGAGTGAGGTACAATTTTTCATGGTATATGAAAATGATAATAAGTATTCACTGGCTTGCATACAGGAGTATTAATCAGTGGACAATTTGGTTAAATCATTCACATAACACTTTAATTATTTTTATTTTTCTTGCCCTTTCTTTCATACTTCTTGTCAACAATTGTATTATGGAGGAGGGTACATTACATTAAATATTTCCTTTTATCATCCTTAAGAAACTTCTGTAAAGTGCACACATGAAAGCAGAGCTGTAGACATAATCAAAGGAAGTATAAATATTGTTTTACCAGACTGAAAGTAAGGAAACATTATAATAGATTTTTGGGAAAATTACCTTCTGGAATATAAATGATGGATATGTAATACTGTGTTTCAATGACTAAAAGAAACATAATAAACTTGTTAAAAATGCCTAAACACTGAAACACAGTTGTATTCCCAGAAATGAGAAATTTAGTGTTGTGTTTGTTTGTTTTTTGAGACAGACTATTACTCTGTTGCCCAAGCTGGAGTGCAGTCGATCTTGGCTCACTGCAACCTCCCTCTCATTGGGTTCAAGCAATTCTCCTGCCTCAGCCTCCCGAGTAGCTGGGCCTATAGGTTCCTGCCACCACGCCCAGCTAATTTCTGTATTTTTAGTAGAGATGGGGTTTCACCACGTTGGCCAAGCTGGTCTCAAGCTCCTGGCCTCAAGTGATCCATCCACCTCAGCCTCCCAAAGCGCTGGGATTATAGGTGTGAGCCACTATGCCCAGCCTGGTGCTCACTTTTTAAACGTGTGGTTTGACTATGGATCACTTGGAGCCTCACAAGCAGAGCTCATTGATGAGCTATGTGAGGATTTCTTACTGGAAATGAAGAATCTATAATTTCAATGGGTACAAAGTTTCAATTAGGCAAGATGAATAAGTTCTGGAGAGCTATCATATAGCAGAGTGACAATAGTCAATATGAGATTCTATACTTGAAATTTACTGAGAGTAGATCTTAAATAATCTTACCACACACATACACAAAAGATAATTATGTGAAGTGATAAATATGTTTATTATATTGATTGCAGTAATTGTTTTACAATGCATGCATATATCAAAATGTCACTTTGTACATCATAAACTCATAAAACTTTAATTTATTAATTATATATCAATAAAGCTTTTTAGAAAGTGACTTAAAAGCAATTACCATTCAATAGAAACTTCCACACTTGAAATACTGAAGGCATTTCCCACATAATCAAGACAAATGTTTTACATTGGGTATTTAAAATACTGTTGTAATAACTTTGTTATTCCCCTTCACTTTAGCAAACTCTGAAAGAACACATCATGTGGAAGTTTGTACCATAACAAATATAAATCCTAAATAAGTGAATTTTTAACAGGAAAAAAAAAAAAGAACTTAAAAATGAAATAAAAATACTGTTTATTTTTATACAAAATATGACCTAATTCATCTAACTACTTTGATTAACAATTTCTCATATATATAAAAATCTGTGTGTTTGTTGGTGGGAAGGGAGGTGTGAGAGTGTGTGTGGGTGCATTTGTGTGGTTTGCGAGTAACATACTCACGCCTGAGAAATCCACCTGGTATTTGTTCTTTTTTGTTTTGTGCAAGACATTGCCTAGAACTTCTGGACAAGTAGGTCCTTAATAGAATGCTAGACTCTCTGCAAAGGGGGAGATTTTTGGTAGACCATGTTTCTCTTTATTATATTTCTACATACTTTTCACATCTACCACACAAGACTTAACAAGATTATCAGACTGTATTGTGTATCTGAGGAAGTTCAAAGCAATGCAAATAATGCAGAATGCAATGTTAGACTCCTTTGATTGAGAAGTCCTTCCTCATCTCATCCTTGGTAGGTCTTACTGGCCATCTTCCTCTGCTAACCAGCTTCCTGCCATGTTGTGGGGCTGCTTTTCCATTCCCGACCTCTCTTTTTATCTTTCTTTCTTCTTTTATCGGTCTCTTTGTCTTCCTTTGCTCACTGTCTTTTTATGTCTCACTCAAAGTATGCTTTCTCTCTTTCTCGCTCTTCCTCTGTCATTTCTCTCAACCCTTTTCTTCTTTGTTTTCTTCTCACATTTTTCCTCCTTGTTTATATTTCCATTCACATGCTCATACTTTCTTTTTTACTCTTATCTTCCTCACTAAAAGCAGCCTAGGATGATGTTTCTTCTCAATCAAAGGCAAATCCTTCTTAAGAGAAGCTGTGGTTCCAACTACTAAAATAATTTGTTCACCTCAATGCACAAATAATCATTTTAGATACAAATAGAGAAAAATTTATACTGGCATGTGGGTAAGATTTCTTTTTATGAATATGAAAACAGTGTTTATCATTCGTCCTTTTAATGATATCAATACATTTTTGAGTAAAATACATAATTTGAATATCTTAGTACATGTAAAAATGTTAAGCAGCTTGGAAAGTTATATACTATTATTGAAATCTAGTATGTATAAGTATAGTTATTATTAATGGATTTAAAAAAATTAGAACAGGAGAATTTTAAAAAAGGTAAACCAGTGCATTTGCTTCTATATAAACATAGGTGTAAAATAACACAGAAATAAAAAATGTAAAAGATAAAACACTATACTTTTTATAGCAATTATGCAGTTTAAAAATAAAACATAATCAACACAGTTGAAGAATCATTTTACACCTGATAGGTTGCATGCATTATCTGCCGTCTCCTTAAAAGTAATCATCATCCTCAAGATATATACATGTGTGGTGTGTATTGTGTATGTAAATATACATATATGTGTATTTATATATATTTACATCCCATCAAATCAGCAATATGTAGTTAGACTTTTATATAAATTATTTCATATTTTATAGTTTCTTGCAGATATTTTAAATTTTGATACATTCAATGTAATACTTCATAGATTTTCTTAAGTTAAACAACTCTCACATTTCTGAGATGAATTTAATTTGATCATATTTTATAAATATTCACATACATGCACACATACATATATAATTAAATGCATGCAAACAGAGAAAAAGAGTTTTTATTCCTTTTGTAACATTTTAAAATATTACTGCATCTATTGTCATTAATGATAAATTATATTGGTCTGTAATCATAACTTTTTATGCAGTACTTTTCTGAGTTTTCTGGTGTTTCTTTTTTTTTGTTATCAAGTCATACTAGTGTCATAAAATTAGTAGACATGATAACTGTGTTCAACGTTTTATGCTAGTAAGTCTTTACAAGTTTGGAAGTAACTGTTCCTTGAACATTTGGTAGCGCTTGCATGTAAAATCACATGTGCCTGTTGTTATTTATTGCAGACTTCTTTAGATACTATTTTTAAATGTACATTTTAGTGGTTCAGTGTGTACTATCACAACTAATTCTTGGACATTCCATTGTTCACCTTTCCACCAAAAAAAAAAAAAAAAACAAACAAAAACAACAGTCATACCAATTAGCAGTTATTCCCAATACTCTATTTTCCCTATCCCCTGACAACTACTAATTTACTTTTTGTCTCTATAGATTTGCCTATTCTGGACATTTCATATAATAAAATGATAGTCTGTGGCCTTTTGTGTCTGGCTTCTTTCACATAACAAAATGTCTTCAAAGTGCAACTGCATTGTTTCATGTAACAATGTGTTATTCCCTTCTATGGCTAAATTATATTCTATTTTATGAATATACCAAACTTTGTTTCTCCATTCATTAGCTGATGAACACTTGTTTCCACACTTTGGCTGTTGTGAATAATGCTGCTACAAACATTTTTCTGCATGAACATACATTTTCAATTCTCTTAAGTAAATACCTAGGAATGAGGATGCTGGGTCATAAGGTGATATGATTTGGATGTGTGTCCTTTGCAGAGCTCATGTTGAAATGTGATCCTCACTGTTGGAGGTGGGGCTAAGTAGGAGGTGTCTGGGGCACGGGGGTGGATCTTTCATAAATGGCTTGGTGGTGGTGGTGTTGTCATCGCATTAATGAGTGAGTTCTCACTTTATCAGTTTTTATGAGAACTAATTGCTTAAAAGATCCTGGCACCTCCTGCCTGGTCTCTTACTCCCTCTCTTGCCATGTGACATGCTGGCTCCCCCTTACCTTCCACCATGAGTGTAAGCTTCCTGAGGCACTCATCAAAAATCAGATGCTGGCATGATGCTTCATGTACAGCCTGCAGGCCCATAAGCCAAAAAAAAAACTTCTTTTTTTTGTAAATTACCCAGCCTCAGGTGTTCCTTAATAGAAATGCAAATAAACGGCCAGGTGTGGTGGCTCATGCCTGTAATCCCAGCACTTTGGGAGGCCGAGGCAGGTGGATCATGAGGTCAGGAGATCAAGACCATCCTGGCCAACATGGTGAAACCTCATGTCTACTAAAATACAAAAAACTAGCCGGGCATAGTGGCACGCTCATGTAATCCCAGCTACCTGAGAGGCTGAGGCAGGGGAATCACTTGAACCCGGGAGGCAGAGGTTGCAGTGAGCCAAGATCATGCCACTGCACTCCAGCCTGGTGACAGAGGAGACTCCATCTCAAAAATAATAATAATAATAAAGAAATGCAAATGGACTAGTATATGTGGTAATTCTGTGTTTAACTTTTTGAAGAACTGCCCGACTATCTTCCATAGTGGCTTCATAAGCTTAAACTTAACCTCACAAGTAATGAAAAAAGGTACTAATTTTTTCACATCCTCACCACACTTATTTTCCTTTTTTTTAAAAAAATTACAGCCAAATGTTATCTCATTTTGGTTTTGATTTGGATTTTCTTTATAGTTAATTCATATGGAACTACCAAAGACCCTAAATAGCCAAAGCAATGTATCGAATTTGGGAGCTTTGGGCCATTATGTCTTCAAATATCCTGTCTGTCCATTTATCATTTTTTCTCTTTTTCTTGAACCCCTAAGATGGATATGTAGTTACACTTAATGATGTTCCACAGATTTCTGAAGATCTGTCCATTCTTCTTCGTCTTCTGTTTCTCCGATAAAATAATCTCAACTAACCAGTCTTCATTAATTCTTTTGCCCACTTGAATTTGTTGTTGAGGCCCTCTAGTAAATTTGTTATTTCAGCAATTTTAACTTTCAATTCTCAAATTATTATTTGATTGCTTATTATTTCTTTCTCTTTATTAATATTCTTGGTTGGTTGAGGCTTCCTTCCTACAGTTTCCTTTAGCTCTTTACACATAGTTTACTTTACCTTATTGTTCATATTTAAAATAGCTGACTGAAGATATCTGTCTAGAAAACCCAAGATCTGAGCTTCCTTAGCCACACCTGTATTAATTTTTCTTGTGACATCTCACTTCCTAGCTTCCCCTCCAAAGTTTTTGGTTAGTCTATTATTTGCCCCAACAATTATCTATCACTTTAGACAACTTTCAGAACTCGTAATAAATGGATTTATATAGTTTTAGCCCATTTTCCATGTAGGGGTTAGATTTTGAGATTCTCATTCTGTCATCTCACTGATGTTAATCCAGTACGAACATTTTTAACTATTGGTTCTATTACTTTGATACTCAAGTATTCTTTTTATTTGTAAATAACTTTTGGTAACTGTTTTTCTTCCCCTCCTTCCCCCTGCCCCCTCTGGGAAATAATTTATTTCTATTTGTTTTCATATGAATTGAAACAAATTAGTTGATTGTTATCTTACCTTAAAAATATTCATTGTTTTTTATATTATGTCCTCTCTTTCCTTTTGTTTGTAAGATTGATTTTTTTGGAGTCTTTGTTTCCTTTTTGTTTTCCTTATTTCATTTTTATATATTTTTTTTCTTCCTCCTTTGGTTCCCTATCTTCCCTCTTCCCCACCCCATTGCTTTCTGACAAAATTTTAATTTTTTAATTGGTCTTTTCAAAGAACCAGTGTTGGGCTTTGCTAGCTCCCTCTACTTGGCATTTATTTCTATTTTGTGATTTTTAATTACTGTTGCATTTTTAAATTGTTTATTGTAGTTTATTCTGTTTCTTTTTTGTATAAGTTTATAAGTAGTGCACAGTAATTTTTAGTCAGATTTATAATGAACTAATTAAGGGTTTGAGGCTATACAATTTAAAAAAATCTATGTAGCTTCATTTCACAATGTTTAATACAAGGTTTTACTTCAAAATTTTATCAGTTTTATAAATGTATATATATGTGAATTCATCAGTCATATATATTTAAATTTGATGAACTAATAAACACAACTAATTAGCAAATATATTACCATATATGCATGTGTGGGTGTGTGTATATACACATACGCACACAAGTATATGTTTATTTTCTTTTACAAGTTATTTAAACTAGGATAATTTTTGTAGTGTATCTAAACATTTTCAGATGTAAGTTATAAATCATATAGTTAAATTTCAAATAACGCAAGTTTTAACGGCATGGGTCCACGTATACAGAGATTTTCTTATGCTTCTGCCACCCCTAAGACAACAAGACCAACCCCTCCTCTTCTTCCTTCTCCTCAGCCTACTCAAAATGAAGATGATTAAGATAAAGATCTTCATGATGATCCACTTATACTTAATAAATAGTAAATGTATTTTCTCTTTCTTACATTTTATTTTCTCTAGCTTACTTTACTGTATAAACGGAGTATGTAATACATGTAATATACAAAATATGTGTTAAACGTTTATGTTATTTGTAGGGCTTCCGATTGACCATAGGCTATTAGTAAATTAAGTTTTAAGGAATCAAAAGTTACATGCAGATTTTCAACTCATGAGGACTTGGGACACCTAATCCTCACATTGTTAAAAAGTCAACGTCATTTATCATTCATTTAATTATGAATTACTAAAATATTTTGATTTTAGTCTTCTTACATGATCCCTATAATGCATATATTTTTCAAATTTCCTTACATTTCCTTGAGTTGTCCTATGTTTAATTTGTTAACTGTTAATTTAATGCTGTGATAAGGCATTTTCACATTTGTATACACTTTAAAATAGTTATATAACTAATTGTGAAATAATGTTTATTAATCAAAATTTTTGTTATCTATATAATTACTGTCTGGTTGACTCATCAATTTTTAATAAAGGGTAGATCACATTTTTTTCTTATGATGCTTTATTTTCAGTGTCTTCAAGTTTTGTAAATTTTTGCTTTATATAGAGACTTCTTATTAATTTCTTACAAATTTAGAATATGCATTTTCCCAGATGAAATTAACATATTATTTAATGATTCTCCCTAATTCTACTACTGAAGTTTTGCCTAAAATTATATTTTTAATCTTCATATAATTGTTTAACCTTTATTTTTGTTTTCCAGGCATAACTTTTGTATCTATTATTTTACTTTAGAATTTCTGAGCTTCTCTATTTTAAGTGTTTAAACTTTTAAATAAAAAAAGTTAACTTTTTGCAATGTTTGCACGTGTCTTGTACACGTGAAATTTTTCTATTATTTTGATTTTCTTCCTTGTAGTCCTGCTTTCTTTTCATATTTTATTTTTTTATGCCTATTTCTTAATTTTCCCAGTAACTCCATTTTATTAACTGTTTATTTTCTTGCTTTCAACATCTTCTTCAAATTATTCCTTCTATTTTTAATGGGAACTATTCATTCTATTTTGATTATTAGTTGATTACTCTAGTTTTTAATAAGGATTTTTTTTTTTTTTTGGAGACAGAGTTCCACTGTTGTTGCCCAGACTAGAGTGCAATGGCACCATCTTGGCTCACTGCAACCTCCAACTCCTGGGTTCAAGTGATTCTCCGGCCTCAGCCTCCTGACTAGCTCTGATTACAGGTATGAACCACCATGCCTGGCTAATTTTGTATTTTTAGTAGAGACAGGGTTTCTCCATGTTGGTCAGGCTGGTCTCAAACTCCCAATCTCAGCTGATCTGCCAGCCTCGGCCTCCCAATGTGCTAGGATTAAAGGCGTGAGCCACCACGCCTGGCCTTTAACAAGTATTTTTAACCTAAAAGTATAATTTAGAAGTTTAACTACTGGTACTTTAATAATCCTTTAAAACTGTTTTAACTCCATAATTACATTTGTATTTAATGTATTTGAGTACATTATTCAGCAGATTGTTCCACTGAGTCAATAACTTACTTCATTTAAAATACCACAGAACAATATGTAGTTCATTATAAGAACTCAATTAATGGTATTTATCATCATTGTTGATGTTATAACCCCCCTACTTTCATATTGGTATTATTTTATGTTTGTGGTATTTGTTTAGATTTAATGATGTGTTTACCAATTTCTTTACTCAACATTTATGTTGTCATCATAGAAATTTACTGTGAAATAATTGTCTTTCTTCTCGTAGTTGATTCTTTATAAGTGAGTTGAGTGTAATCTTGGTAATCTCTTGATCTTTATCCAACCGAGTTTCTCTTTAAAAAAAATCCTGTTGAGTAAAGTATTTCTTGGTTACAGAACGTATTTACTTTCTCAGTAGTTTGCAATTATTCTCTTCTCTTTTTTCTACCATTGCTTTTGTAGTGACATCTGTGTTTTTTGTTGTTTATCTTATAATGCTTGACGTTCTTTAGTTTCACAGCAGTTTCAGTGCATATTTTTATTTTCCCTAATGAGCATATTTTATGTTCCTGTATCTGAAGACTCCTTTTCAGTGTTCTCAAAATTATTCATTATTTTTTCTAATATAAAGTTTTTTATTCATTGCATTTTCTCCATTTGAGGATCTGATTAAAAGTGAATTGAACATATAATATATTGTTGTTGTTGTTGTTGTTTGGAACTCTGTTTTCTTTCCCTCTAATCTAGATCCCATTTACTAATTACCTCTATAACTTTCTTCAGAATTCTATTTAATCCCTCTAATGAGTTTTTATTTTCAGTGATAACAGTTTGTTGCTTTTTAAAACAATATTTTTAAAATCTGAATTAGATTTTTAAAAATTATCATTATAGTTATATTTTTAATTATTATTCTACTTGTTAATGTTTTTAACACAGTATTCATATCATCATAAATTATATTCAATACCAGTGTTTAATTCTTCTGCTTGTTTTAATGCAAAGCCTAGCTCACAGTGTTTTGGTTTTGGTTTATGTTTAGAAAACTTTGATTAGAAATACATACAAATAAAGTAAAAATCAATAATAATGCATATTTAGAAATAACACATTTTTCAATTGCCTGATGTATTAGTCCATTCTCATGCTACTATAAAGAACTGCCCAAGACTGGGCAATTTATAAAAGAAAGAGCTTTAATTGACTCACAGTTCAGGGTGGCTGGGAAGGCCTCAGAAAACCGTACAATTATGGTGGAAGGGGAAGCAAACACACTCTTCTTCACAAGGGGGCAGCAAGGAGAAGAATGAGAGCCAAATGACGGGGGAAGCTCCTTATAAAACCATCAGATCTCGTGAGAACTTACTACCATGCATGGGTGACACTGTCCCCATGATTCAATTACCTCCCACTGGGTCTCTCCCACGACATGTGGAGATTATGGGAACTACATTTCAAGATGAGATTTGGGTGGGGACACAGCCAAACCACATCACCTGATGGCCTACGTGCAGGCCAGTTCTATACAAAATTACCCTAAATTTACATAATTCTCAGAAAGATGAAGGATATCAAAGTGTGATGCCTTGTTATTGTTTGTGCTCTCTCAATCTGATGTGCACTCAAATGTTTACTTTTTTCAATGTTTACACATGTACTTTTGTAATAATAGGAACACCATAAACATATTATTATTTTATTAATCTCACAATTTTATACGCCAATGGTTTATATAATTGCATTTTGGATTCTGCCTATTATGACAATTTTTACTTTATTTGATTTATCTAAATACACAAAAATCTTGAGATTAATTAGAAAAAATATACTATTTCTTTAAATTAATTTGAGTTAGGATTCCCAGGTAAGATGGCTGAATAGGAACAGCTCCGGGTCTGCAGCTCCCAGCAAGACCAACGCAGAAGGTGGATGATTTCTGCATTTCCAACTGAGATACCCAGTTCAGAATCTCGCTGGGACTGGTTAGACAGTGGGAGCAGCCCATGGAGGGTGAGAAGAAGCAGGGTGGGGCGTTGTCTCACCTGGCAAGCTCAAGGGGTCAGGGAACTCTTTCTCCTAGCCAAGGGAAGCTGTGAGGGACTGTGCCCTGAGGGATGGTGCTATCTGGCCCAGATACTAGGCTTTTCCCATGGTCTACGCAAGCCACAAACCAAGAGATTAACTCCAGTGCATACACCACAAAGGCTCTGGGTTTAAAGCACAAAAGTGGGTGACCATTTGGGCAGACACTGAGCTAGCTGCAGGAGTTATTTTTTTGTACCACAGTGGTGCCTAGAATGGCAGCAAAACAGAACTGTTTACTCCTCTGGAAAGAAGGTTGAAGTCAGGGAGCCAAGTGGTCTCTCACAGCGGATCCCAGCCCCACAGAGCCCACCACGCTAAAATCTACTGGCCTGAAATTCACGCTGCCAGCACAGCACTCTGAAGTCGACCTGGGATACTCAAGCGTGGTGGGGAAAGGGGCATCCACCATTACTGAGGCTTGAGTAGGCAGTTTTCCCCTCACAGTGTAAACAAAACCACTTGGAAGTTCAGACTGTGCAGAGCCCATTGCAGTGCCTCAAAGCCTCTGAAGCCAGACTCCCTCTCTAGATTCCTCCTCTCTGGGCAGCACATCTCTGAAAGAAAGGCAGCAGCCCCAGTCAGGGGCTTACAGCTAAAACTCCCTTCTCCCTGGGGTAGAGCACCTGCAGGAAGGGACAGCTGTGGACGCAGCTTCAGCAGACTTAAATGTTCCTGCCTGCTGGATCTGAAGAGAGCAGCGGATCTCCTAGCACAGAGCTTGAGACTGCCTACTCAAGTGGATCCCTGACCCCTGTGCCTTCTGACTGGGAGACACCTCCCAGTAGGGGTCAACAGACACCTCTTACAGGAGAGCTCTGGCAGCCATCTGGCGTGGACTCCTCTGGGACGAAGCTTAGGAGGAGGGAGCAGGCAGCAATCTTCACTGCTCTGCAGCCTCCACTGGTGATACCCAGGCAAACAGGGTCTGCAGTGTACCCTCAGCAAACTCCAGCAGACCTGCAGAAGAGAGGCCTGACTGTTAGAAGGAAAACTAACAAAGAGAAAGCAATAGCATCAACATCAACATCAACAAAAAGGAGGGTCATGCAAAAACTCCATCCAAAGTTCACCAACGGCAAAGACCAAAGGTAGACAAATCCATGAAGATGAGGAAAAACCAGCACAAAAAGGCTGAAAGTTCCAAAAACCAGAATGCCTCTTCTCCAAAGGATCACATGATCACATAAATGATCTGATGGAGCTGAAAAAAACAGCACAAAAACTTCGTGAAGCATACGCAAGTATCAGTAGCCGAATCGATCAAATGGAAGAAAGGATATCAGAGATTGAAGATCAGCTTAATGAAATAAAGCATGAAGACAAGATTAGAAAACAAAGAATGAAAAGGAATGAACAAAGCCTCCAAGAAATATGGGACTATGTCATTAGACCAAACCCATGATTGATTGGTGTACCTGAAAGTGATGGGGAAAATGGGACCAAGATGGAAAACGAACTTCAGGAAATTTATTATCCAGGAGAACTTCCCTAACCTAGCAAGACAGGCCAACATTCAAATTCAGGAAATAAAGAGAACACCACAAAGATACTCCTTGAGTGGCCCCAAGACACATACTTGTCAGATTCACCAAGGTTGAAATGAAGGAAAAAAAATGTAAAGGGCAGCCAGAGAGAAAGGAAGGGTAACCCACAAAGGGAAGCCCATCAGACTAAAAGCAGATCTCTCAGTAGAAACCCTACAAGCCAGAAGAGAGTGGGGGCCAATATTCGACATTAAGAAAGAAAAGAATTTTCAACCCAGAATTTCATATCTAGACAAACTAAGCTTCATAAGTGAAGGAGAAATAAAATTATTTAGAGACAAGCAAACGCAGAGTGATTTGGTCACCACCAGGACTGCCTTACAAGAGATCCTAAAGGAAGTACTAAATATGGAAAGCAAAAACCAGTACCAACCACTGCAAAAACAAGCCAAAATGTAAGACCATCCACACTATGAAGAAACTGCATCAAATAATGGGCAAAATAAGCAGCTAGCATCATAACAGGATCAAATTCACACATAACAATATTAACCTTAAATGTAAACAGGCTAAATGCCCCAAATAAAAGGCGCACACTGGCAAATTGGACAGAGTCAAGACCCATCAGTGTACTGTATTCAGGAGACCCATCTCTCGTGCAAAGACACACATAGGCTCAAAATAAAGGGAAGGAGGAAGATTTGCCAAACAGATGGAAAGGAAAAAAAAAAAAAAAAAAAAAGCAGGGGTTGCAATCCTCGTCTCTCATAAACCAGACTTTAAACCAACAAAGATTAAAAAAAGACAAAGAAGGGCATTACATAATGGTAAAGGGATCAATGCAATCAGAAGAGGTAACTATCCTAAATATTTATGCACCCAATACAGGAGCACCCAGATTCATAAAGCAAGTCCTTAGAGGCCTACCAAGAGACTTAGACTCCCACATAATAATAACAGAAGACTTCAACATCCCACTATCAACATTAGAGAGATCAATGAGACAGAAAATTAACAAGGATATTCAGGACTTTGAAATCAGCTCTAGAACAAGCAAACCTAATAGACATCTACAGAACTCTCCACCCCAAATCAACAAAATATACCTTCTTCTCAGCACCACATAGCACTTATTCTAAAATCAAACACATAATTAGAAGAAAAACACTCCTCAAAAGAACAGAAATCATAACAGTCTCTCAGACCACAGTGCAATTAAATTAGAACTAAGGATTCAGAAACTAACTCAAAACCACACAACTACATGGAAACTGAGCTACCTGCTCCTGAATGACTACTGGGTAAATAAAAAAATTAAGTGAGAAATAAGTTATTTGAAACACTGACACGAATGAGAACAAAGATACAATATACCAGAATCTCTGGGACACAGCTAAAGCAGTGTATAGATGGAAATTTATACCAATAAATGCCCATAGGAGAAAGCAGGAAATATCTAAAATCAACACACTAACATCACAATTTAAAAAACTAGAGAACCAAGAGCAAACAAATTCAAAAGCTAGCAGAAGACAAGAAATAACTAAGATCAGAGCAGAATTAAAGAAGATAGAGACACAAAAATCCTTCAAAAAAAAAAAAAAAAAATCAGTGAATCCAGGAGTTGGCTTTCTGAAAAGATTATCAATAAACAGACTGCTAGCTAGACTAATAGAGAAGAAAAGAGAGAAGAATTCAATAGACACAATACAAAATGATAAACGGGATATCACCACTGATCCCACAGAAATACAAACTACCATCAGAGAATACTATAAACACTGCTACACATATAAACTAGAAAATCTAGAAGAAACGGATAAATTCCTGGACACATAGACCCTCCCAAGACTAAACCAGGAAGAAGTCGAATCCCTAAATACACCAGTAACAATTTCTGAAATTGAGGCAGTAATTAATAGCCTACCAACCAAAAAAAGCCCAGGACCAGACGGATTGACGGCTGAATTCTACCAGAGGTACAAAGAGGAGCTGGTACCATTCCTTCTGAAACTATTCCAAACAATGGAAAAAGAGGGACTCCTCCATAACTCAATTTATGAGGCCATCCTGACATCAAAACCTGGCACAGACACACAAAAAAAGAAAATTTCAGGCCAATATCCCTGATAAATATCGATGCAAAAATCGTCAATAAAATACTGGCAAACCGAATCCAGCAGCAAACTAAAAAGCTTATCCACCATGATCAAGTCAGCTTCATCCCTGGGATGCAGGGATGCAAGGGTGGTTCAACATACGCAAATCAATAAATGTAATCCATCACATAAACAAAACCAATGGCAAAACTCACATGATTATCTGAATAGATGCAGAAAAGACCTTTGAAAAAAATTCAACACCCCTTCATGCTAAAAACACTCAATAAACTAGGTATTGATAAAACACATCTCAAAATAATAACAGCTACTTATGGCAAACCCATAGCCAATATCATACTGAATGGGCAAAAGCTGGAAGCATTCCCTTTGAAAACCAGCACAAGACAAGGATGCCCTCTCTCAATACTCCGATTCAACATGGTATTAGAATTTCTGGCCAGGGCAATCAGGCAAGAGAAAGAAATTAAGGGTATTCAAATAGGAAGAGAGGAAATCAAATTGTCTCTGTTTGCAGATGACATGACTGTATATTTAGAAAACCCCATCATCGCAGCTCCAAAGCTCCTTAAGTTGATACGCAACTTCAGCAAGGTCGCTGGATATAAAATCAATGTGGAAAAATCGCAAGCATTCCTATACACCAAAAATAGACAAACAGAGAGCCAAATCATCAGCAAACTCCCATTCGCAACTGCTGCAAAGAGAACTAAATACCTAGGAACCCAACTTACAAGGGATGTGAAGGACCTCTTCAAGGAGAACTACAAACCACTGCTCAAGGAAATAAGAGAAGATATAAACAAATGGAAAAACATTCCATGCTCATGGATAGGAAGAATCAATATCATGAAAATGGCCATATTGTCCAAAGTAATTTATATATTCAATACTATTCCCATCAACTTACCACTGACTTTCTTTTCAGAATTAGAAAAAAAAGTACTTTATATTTCATATGGAACCAAAAAAGAGCCAGCATGCCAAGACAATCCTAAGCAAAAAGAACAAAGCTGGAGGCATCATGCCACCTGACCTCAAACTATACTACAAGGCTACTGTAACCAAAACAGCATGGTACTGGTACCAAAACAGATATATAAACCAATGGAACAGAAAAAAAAAGACCTCAGAAATAACGCCTTACATCTACAACCATCTGATGTTTGACAAACCTGACAAAAATAAGCAATGGGGAAAGAATTCCCTATTTAATAAATGGTGTTGGGAAAACTGGCTAGCCATATGCTGAAAGCTGAAAATGGACTGTTTCATTACACCTTATACAAAAATTAACTCAAGCTGGATTAAAGATTTAAACATAAGACCTAAAACCATAAAAACCCTAGAAGAAAACCTAGGCAATACCATTCAGGACATAGGCATGGGCAAAGAGTTCATGACAAAAACACCAAAAGCAATGGCAACAAAAGCCAATTGACAAATGGGATCTCATTAAACTAAAAAGCTTCTGCACAGCAAAAGAAACTATCATCAGAGTGAACAGGCAACCTACAGAATGGAAGAAAATTATTGCAGTCTATCCACCTGACAAAGGGATAATATCCAGAACCTACAAGGAACTTAAACAAATTTACAAGAAAAAAACAACCCCATCAAAAAGTGGGCAAAGGATATGAACAGACACTTCTCAAAAGTAGACATTTATGCAGGCAACAGACATAGGAAAAAATGCTCATTATCACTGGTCATTAGATAAATGTAAATCAAAACCACAATGAGATTCCATCTCATGCCAGTTAGAATGGCGATCTTTAAAAAGTCAGGAAACAATAGATCCTGGAGAGGATGTGGAGAAATAGGAGCGCTTTCACACTGTTGGTGGGAGTATAAATTAGTTCAACCATTGTGGAAGACAGTGTGGCAATTCCTTGTGGATCTAGAACTGGAAATACCATTTGACCCAGCAATCCCATTACTGGGTATATACCCAAAGGATTATAAATCATACTACTATAAAGACACATGCACACATATATTTATTGTAGCTCTATTCACAATAGCAAAGACTTGGAACCAACCCAAATACCCATCAATGTTAGATTGGATAAAGAAAATGTGGCACATATACACGATGGAATACTATGCAGCCATAAAAAAGAATGAGTTCATGTCCTTTGCAGGGACATGGATGAAGCTGGAAACCATCATTCTCAGCAAGCTAACACAGGAAGAAAAAAGGAAACACCGCATATTCTCACTCATAAATGGGAGCTGAACAATGAGAATGGACACAGGGAGGGGAATAACACACTACAGGGCCTGTCGGGGAGTGGGGCACAAGGGGAGGGATAGCATTAGGAGAAACACCTAATTTAGATCACAGGTTGATGGGTGCAGCAAATCAGCATGGTACATATATACCTATGTAATAAACCTGTACATTCTGCACATGTATCACATAACAAAGTATAATAGAAAAAGAAAAAATTAATTTGATTTAATTGTAAAATTACAAGAACACATAGCTGGTGTAATTAAACTCACAAATTACTGAGCATGAATGGGGTTGTGGTTATATTCTTCATTTTTTTTCCTTGCATTTTTCTTTCCCTTTTCTCTTTAATATTCTCTCTCTTGGCAGGTGGTTCTTTTGATATTTTATTTTGTGTATCAGGGCAAAAAAGATTATTTTTTTCATGCAGTTGTCTTTTGTTCACATATTAATTTGTTTTTCTAGCTCACCATGTTAAATATTACACAGTCCTTCAAGAGTTTCAGGTTTCAGTGGGGATTTTAGGTCCAACATATTGTCCCACACTGGTCCTTCACACCATTAAAGCAAAATTCCCTATGTTTCCACCATGGAGAAATACTCCAAACCCAGCCTCATCAATTTCCATTTGGTTTACTCCCTAGAGTGAACAGTTAAGTATTCAGTCAAAAAAATTCCTTTAATAAAATTAATACAGATATTTATAAATTTATGTAGTATGTGTTTGTGTATGTATGAAACTTGGAATTTTTATCTCACCTTACTACTAAAATTAGATTTCACATATGTTTCTCAAAGAATATACATTAGTGTTGCCTGACCTTTTTGGCAACAGGGACCAGTTTCAAAGAAGACAATTTTTCCACAGACTGGGGTTGGGGAGATGGTTTCAGGATGATTCATGCACATTATATATATTGTGCCCTTTATTTCTATTATTACATTGTAATATTTTACAACTCACCATAACGTAGGAACTGTGAAAGCCCTAAGCTTGATTTCCTGCAACTAGATGGTCCCATTAGGGTATAATGGGAGACAGTGACAGATCATCAGGCATTAGGTTCTCATAAGGAACACGGAACCTAGATCCCTCGCTTGTGTAGTTGACAATAGTGTTTGTGCTCCTATGAGAATCTAATGTTATCGCTGATCTGGTAGGAGGTGGAGCTCAGGCAGTAATGTGAGTGATAGGAAGCAGCTCTAAATACAGATGAAGCTTCACTTGTTCCCCCACCACTCACCTCCTGCTGTGTGGTCTGGTTCCCAACAGGACACGGACCAGTACTGGTCCACAGACCAGGGTTTAGGGACCTTGCTATACATGATATGAAAAAAAAGTATAATAAATTATAATAATTGGTAATACTATTATTAAATCAGTATATCATGACGTCCATTGAAATCCTCATTCCAGAAACTAACACAGTGACACTTTTAATGTTTATGTTTAATAATACCACACATATGGATTTTAATAATGTCTTTTTCATATTTTAACATATATTGAATTAGAGATTAAGAATCTTCCAATCCCCGAGGGCAAATTTCTTTTTTCAAATTTTATTTTTTGCTGAAAATGGCACGAGTCTTACAATCAAGATAATGTTGGATTGGATACAGTGGAATAATGTTTAACTTTATTGTCTTTCTTAATTTTTAGTTTTTATGGATATATAATAGTTGTACGTATGTAGAGGTATATGTGATATTTTGATACAAGCATACAATATGTAATGATCAAATCAGTTTAACTGAGATGTTTATCACTTAAAGCATTTATCATTTCTTTGTGTTAGGAACATTCTAATTTCACTTTTTTAGCTATTTTAAAATACACATTAAATTATTGTTAAATACAGTCATCATATTGTGCTATGAAATACTAGATTTTATTTCCTCTATCTAATTTATTTTTGTATCCATTGATGGTAGATTGAACTGAAATTTCTATTGGGGATGTCCTATTTCCTGTTCTTCCAGTGTTGTTGCCATTGTCTTTAATCCTGTATTGTCTGTTGTTAAGACAGTGCTACATTGTACAATATGAATGTCAAGCACAGCCTGTGTGTATAACACACTGCTCTTCAGATTGTCAGCAAAATAATTTAGCCTTTCTATTTTAAAATTTAGTTTATTGTTAATTTACCTGACTGCTCTAAATTTATTTATCATAAACTTATTTTTATTGGAATAACATCATTCATCTCATCTAAGGAGACTTTCAGTCTGGGCTTTGAATACAGAAAGTTACCTGTTTCCATGTGACCATTTAAATTACAACATTAGGTCTGGCACGGTGGCTCACACCTGCAATCCCAACACTTTTGAAAGCAGAGGCAGGCGGATCACTTGAGGTCAGCAGTTCAAGATCAGCCTGGCCAACATGGTGAAGTCCATCTCTACTAAAAATACAAATATTAGCTGGGCATGGTGGCGGGTGCCTGTAATCCCAGCTACTCGGGAGGGTGATGGAGGAGAATCGCTTGAACTCAGGAGACAGAGGTTGCAGTGAGCTGAGATCGTACCACTGCACTCCAGCCTGGGCAACAGAGCGAGACTCCATCTCAAAAACACACACACACACACACACACACACACACACACACGGTCTCTCTTAACACATTATTTGTTGGGAGTTTCCTCGGGGGGAAAAACCAAAATAATTCTTTGTTAGATTGGATCACATTTTAATTTATAAAAAAGTAAGTCAGTGTGTACCAATCATCAATAATACACTCAAATGAGCTAAATGGATTATAATGTGGTGAATAAAGAAGAAAGATGTAACATAAATAATTGGCTAACACGTTTTGTTCAAATTTGTACCCCAGTACCAAAGAATAAAAGCGTTTCTCTTACTTTTTTTTTTTTTTTTTTTTAATATGGTTATGGTTGGAGAGAATACCAAACCCTCCTTGGGTTTAGTCTTGGAGCAAAGTCTTGCAGCAAGACTTTGCTATCTTAGTTCCCTACTAAAGCTATTTGTGCTAAAAAAAAGTCAGGGGATATATTTGGATCTTAATTCAGTAACAGAAGGAACATACACCATGCATAAACGTCAGGTCAGGAACAGAATTCTCCTTTCACAGTGTACCATCTCAAATTCTATTTTCACCTGAACCGTGAGACATTATTCATTCATTTATTACCACTAAGTTTACTATGAAAGAATCATAAGAGCAGGCCGGGCGCGGTGGCTCAAGCCTGTAATCCCAGCACTTTGGGAGGCCGAGATGGGCGGATCACGAGGTCAGGAGATCGAGACCACCCTGGCTAACACGGTGAAACCCCGTCTCTACTAAAAAATACAAAAAACTAGCCGGGCGAGGTGGCGGGCGCCTGTAGTCCCAGCTACTCGGGAGGCTGAGGCAGGAGAATGGCGGGAACCCGGGAGGCGGAGCTTGCAGTGAGCTGAGATCCGGCCACAGCACTCCAGCCTGGGCAACAGAGCGAGACTCCCTCTCAAAAAAAAAAAAAAAAAAAAGAAAGAATCATAAGAGCAAAAGCTTGTAGAGTGTTTACTGAGTAGGTTGCGTTCTAAGTGTGTTGCTTATATGGCAACCACCAATTTCCGGGAATAGAAAATATGTTTATCCTCATGTTATAACTGAGGAAACTGAGAAAGTAAAAAGCAGAAACCTGAGTCACTGCCAGATAACTATTAAGTGTCTGACCTAGGATTTGAACCCTGAAAACTGGTTCTGGAGTATATGCTCATAATTGCTATTTATACTGATTTATCCCTTAATGCTTCTCATTCATTCATTTGCTCCTGAGCAAACAGTACAAGTAAGGGAGTAAGAATATGACTGTTATTATCTTATTTGCTTGTCTGGCTTAGGAAGACAAATTTATAACCATCAGATTTCAAAACATTTGTGTGGGTAGAGCTTTCTGGCCAGCATAAAGTTTTATTGTTTTACTAGTATGCTTCTTTTAACAAATCCTGTCATTTATTTACATGCATTGTATTTTTTCCTAAGGGAAGATAATAAACACAACACATATTCCTACATAATTTAAATGTTAAGTAGAAAATGTTAAAAAATAATCTCTCTAGGCCACATGCGGTGGCTCACATCTGTAATCCTAGCATTTTGGAAGGCTAAGCTGGGAAGACTGATGCCAGAAGTTTGAGATCAGCCTGAGCAACATAGAGAGAGATCCAATCTCTACATAAATAAGTAAATAAATAAATAAATAATCTCTCTAAAATTCAATACACATTTGGTATATTTTCAACATGTAGAGGAAGTTCAAATTTTTGTGATCTTTATACAAAATTTTGGTTTCCTATATAACATTAGAAAATAAGCGAAAGCACTAAAACATATGTATAAATTTGATTTGTCAAAAAAACAAAAATTATCTCTCAACAGAACATTTATGTTGATTATGTCTGATTAAACATGAGTTAAGATAAAATGTCAACCCATATACTTTCTAAGACATTATTCTCTCAAAAATAATCAACAGCAATTTGATAAGTCAGATCATCCTATATCAAGAAAATAGAATTAGGGTATTGGGTATTTAAAGACATTATAGAAATTGAGAAGGCACCATCTGAATTATTTCTATTGTTTTTGACATTGAACTGTACTTAGGCATGATAGAAAATACAAAAACAGGAGGCTATGCAATAAAACATCAGTCACAGAGAAGAGATGTGATATTTCTCTGGCCTACATTTTGTTTTCTTATGAGTTCTGTTTTCACTCTCTCCAAGTTAACTGACTTTTTAATTTGAATAGCTCTGTCATGGCAAATAACGTATTTCAGTAATTACTATTATATAAATATAAATGTTTAAAAAAACTTGCTGTTAATAATTTTTATCACACCTCTTTAGCATTTCGTTGTGCTGAACAATAGGGAAAAACCCCAACTTTTGTTTAATTTGGGAAGTTTTCCAAATGCCTATTTAAAGCTATATATCCAATGAGGACTGTATTATGCAGCATTTATTTATCTCAATAGAAGTCATATCATCAGCACTTTTTAAAAACTGGGTTTATGTGGTGAAAAGGATTTAAATAAGATCAACTTCTAGTGGAAGGCTAAGTATCCTGTGGGTGTATGGTAAGTGATATTGAAGGGAATTTGGCAGCAAATTCAATTCAATCCAATCAACTTTTATTGAGAGTCTAAGCTCTTATGGATGATAAGGTTATGAAAACTGATGAAAAAGATTGTCTGCAATTTAAGAAAGTTTAAGGTCTTTTGCTAGAGACAGACATTTTCATAACTATAGAAAGGGTATTTGTTTTTTTTTCTAGATCATCAAATATTAGTCAAGGCTTATATACACTAAGTAATATGTGAGGCTCTGGATAATATAAAATCCTGGTCCTCTTGTTCTAAAAGCTCAAAGAGAATTTTCAAATATAAACTATGACAAAACAATATTCACTGTTCCATAAATGTCTATTTTGTGCAAAGCACAATAATACATTTTGTTGAAATCAGGAAATGTATAATTAGGTAATTAATGCAGACACAAAATATGTGTACGTGTGTGTTTCAGGTAATATTTTATGAAGGCAATGATAGCTATCCTGTGCCACCCTGTATGAGTAGTACGCAGATGGGTAGAGAAGGTAGTGCTAAACTGAATTTTAAGGTTGGGGAAGACCCAAGAGCTATGACTTGGTGCTTGAGTGTGAACACTAGGAAGTGACAAAGCTTAGTAACCTAGGAAGGGTTGTGGAGAAAACTGCATGCTATATCAAAGTTTTTGTTTATGTTTGTTTGTTTATGGCAAGAAGTTGTAAATTATAGTATGTACACATTGTAAATATCATCCTTCTGATTGTGTAGTGAGTCGCTATCCTGCTTGGTAGACTAAAAGAACACAAAAATATTATGTAGCTTAAGTATGGTTCAGCTGGAGTGTAATGTATCAGACCAATTTCAAAAACCAGGAAGAGGTCAGAAGATAATGAACTTTCAATACATTAATAATATAGATCAAGAGAAAAGGAACATATTGGCCTGGTGCGGTGGCTCACACCTGTAATCCCAGCACTTTGGGAGGCCAAGGTGGGCGGATCACTTGAGATGAGAATTTTAGATAAGCCTGTCCAAAATGGCGAAACCCCATTTCTACTAAAAATACAAAAATTAGCCAGGCTTGTTGGTGCATAGCTGTAATTCCAGCTTCACTTGAGCCTGAGCCATGAGAATTGCTTGAACTCCAGTGGCAGAGTTCAAGCAATTGGAGATCAATTCAAGCTGAGATCATGCCACCACACTCCAGACTGGGCAACAGAGAAAGACATTGTCTCCAAAAAAAAAAAAAAAAAAAAAAAAAAAAAAAGATTACATTAAACAAATAAACAAGCCCTCTACAGTTTTGTTATTCTTTGTCTCTTTGGAAGTGTAACATGTACCATTCACAAGCACCTAAATCTTGAAGTGGTCATGGTCTTTTTCAATAGGCTTCTTTTCTGCTTCTGTCTTACAACAAAGACCTTGAAGGCCAAATAAATAGGATCTGTCCTTGAATTCATAAGATCTCTTCCTGGCTGAACATTAAAAATGGTTCTTTTCTCTTGAGATGGGAATTTGAGATCAGCCTGGCCAACATGGTGAAATCCCATCTCTACTAAAAATACAAAAATGAGCTGGGCGTGGTGTCACATGCCTGTAATTCCAGCTTCCTAGGAGCCTGAGACATGAGAATTGCTTGAACTCGGGTGGCAGAGTTCAATGGTGGGAGAGAGAGTTACATGTGTAGTCGATAAGAGTGGAAATTGTAACTAAAGGAAATACCTGTAATAGCCTACTTTTGGCCTGAAGGCTGCAATAGTAAAAATAAACAAAATATTATATAACATGAGAATATCAGCTTCCCTAGATTTTATATTTTACCATTTTGAAGACCACCGTTGAATGTCTTCAAAATTTCCAACAGTTCTGTTTTACCCTTTTTTCCCCCAATATTTGCATATTCCCTTTTGTTATTACACTTTGAAGGCTATAGAAGTGCATCTGATTTCCCAGGCAGTTTGTCAAGGTGCTGAAATTTTCGAATGACTTATTCTAGCATTATTTACTATAACTGGTACAACATTGCAATATCTAGAAAAGTACATTCTGTGAATTTTAATTTTGCTGTGGAACTTATGTAAAGAGAGAGGAAATAACGATTGACATTAAAATATTAATTTGATACTAATTTGTAGTAAAATAGTGTGTCTTTGAAAAGGCTAGATTTATTTTTACACCCTAGTTTTGCCACTCACTGAGGAATCACAACCAACTTTTTAAACAACATTAACTCCCAATTCTAATATATAAAATAAAAAATGTTTTGGGGGTGTGTTACATCTGAAAAAAATGTTTAAAACTATGCAAAGCTCAGACAGCACTCTGAAATTCTTTGATAAGTATTAGCTTATTTTCTCTACACTTGTCCCAACCCCACCTCATCACTGTTCAGATCATATATTACTAGATTGAGAATTTTGAGGTCAGGATCTCCTTCCTTTGGTCTTTGCCTCCTCAGGCATAGGAAACAAAGTGGCTTGCTCATGTGGGTGAAAAATAATATTGTGGGTTGGAAAAAAGAAACGATAAATTGATATATGAGAATTAGAAAGAAGTGAGGAAGGAAGGGAATGGGGAAGGGAGAAAAGAGAAAGGAAAGAGAAAAGAAGGAAAGCAGGGAAGAATTGCCAAAGTACAGTTTTACACTTTATTAAAAACAGGAATGGATATGATCTGATGATTTAACAATAAGAACACTTATTGTTTTTAAATGAAAATCAAACATAAACTGATACTGCTTTCTCTGTATTAAGTTCTCTCAAACAAAATTTCATATTTTCCTTTTATTCTTCACTTACAAATGACTCCAGAATATATTATGTAAGCCTAGGAGATTTTAGTCTTTTATTTTAGTCCTGAACTCATTTATTAATAAATATTTGTGTAAATCTGAGCAGATGAAGCACTGTAAAGGACATAAAACCCATATATTATCCTCCTCCGAAATTATGTGCTATTATTCTCATTTGAAAAATAAAGAAACAGGTTTTTTTTTTTTTTTTTTGAGATGGTGTCCTACTTTGATGCCCAGGCTGGTCTCACACTCCTGGGCTCTAGTCATCCTTCCACCTCAACCTTTTGAATAGTTGGGATTATAGGCATTCACCACAGTGCCCAGCCGTTGAGGTTACATTTTAATGCAAGATCATGCAATAAGTAGATGTGGATTTAGGATTTGAATCTACATATGTCTAGCTTTGTAATTCTCCACCAGATCCAGCCTGTCTTGACTTTCCTGACTTGAACAAAAAAAGTCTGACTCCAAAGACATTGTTATATTTATTATAGTGTGAATGATGGTTAAACACAAGAGATGTTCAATTATGAATCGTTTGGGAGTATTAACATGTTAATATGATTTCTATAAACATTTATTTGGTTACGGTATGTCATAAATGCTAAAAAATGCATTTGTCTCAGAGATTAAAAGAATTAAATAAAAAATAATGATGGAATTATCATATCATAGGTGCAAAGATTAAAGAGGAAAAGGAATTCTAAAGTTTGATTATAAAGCAGTATATGAAAGAGTGCATCTCATGAAATAATTTCAAAATGTATTTATTTCTAGACAGATAAAAGCAGAAAGATTATCATATTTAAAAACATTACAATTATTGAAGCACATTTAGCAATTACAAGACAATATTCTTGGAGAGTGAAAAAAATTCTTAAATAGTATAGTGATCACCACAGGAAGACAATTCAATTAAATATCAGTTATTAGAAGGTAGAATTATTCTGATAAGATATTAAAATGTAAATGAACTCAAACAGAAAACAGATGAAATACATGGCATCATTTATTCTACATTATTTGGGTCAGTATATTTCTATTCTTAAAGAAAATCAATTGCACTTTAACAGGTAAACTGTTAAAGGACTATCTCGAAAGTTCTAAATTCCTAAACCAAAAGTGATCCATTCTAGATAAGCATGCCCACAAAGACATGAGATTAGGGACTATGCTGAAGTAGAAGCACTCCTACTTTTAGTTCATTTTATATTTCAAACATGGCATCTTGAGTTCTCTTGAAACCTTTAACTGAACAATAAAAACAAATTTGTTCCGAGAATTTTCAAATGAAGTTTCAACTCAGCACAGTGGTTTCCTTCACAGGCAAAGAGAAAAGTAAGAGATTTCTTCTTAGAAAGCAGTGTGAGCTAAAGAAAAATAGATAAAATTTAAGCAGCTTCACAGTGTTCTGGCTCCTCAATATATCACAGTGGGTGAGAGTTCTCTCTTACAAGTTGCTTTCTATCTACTTGACTGAAACATGTCAAAAGAAACAACAAAGGGTATCTCTTAATACCTTGCACAATTTAGGGGATGAATCCATCCATTCTAAATAAAGCTGGAAACTCAAACATAACTAGTTGGTTATCTCCCATGGGATGATCTATAAGAAAGCCTGAAAAAAGGCTCCAGGTTTTAAAGTGGTTATATATTCTACAGTTACATCTCTGAATTGTTCACAGCATGTAAATCGGAATACTAAGCTTCAGTAAGATTTAACTAAATTCAACAAGTAATTTGGTAACTTTATCTGGGAAGTAGGCTATGTGGGAAGGCTTTGCTTATCTGAACTTATTCTAAAATTAAACTATCATGATTGTGTTTAGCTGAAGAAGAAAATGTAATATTTTCCCTCTGAAAAAGTATCTGGTCTAACGCATGATAATTATTATAGGAAAAAGAAATAATATAGGATTTTAACTATTCCCCATTTATTAAATTATTATGGGAATAAAAATCAAACTTGTCCTGAGATAATCCAGGTGAAGTTCACATTCAACCCATGGGTTTTCTTGTAAAAGCACTCAGAGAAAAAGTACTCCCTTCAAACTAACTCCAAAGGGCAGAGACGGATGGACCTAGGTTTGTATTACAGCTCTGTCACTTAATCACTATGTGATCATGGCCAAGTTATATAACATCTTAGAGTTTCTACCTTTTTCCTGTGCAACGTATCAGTAATGGCATATAATTTGGAATGTTATAGATAGGACAGCAGATAATGTATATAGTCCACGAAACCAAACCGTAGATAGTTAATAAATGACAAAGGTATGATAAAGAAAGTTTTATTATGAGGCTATAGTTCATTCATTTCTTACATTCTTTGAGCAGCTACTATGTCTTGGTATTAACCAAGCTTACAGACAGGATATCTGATATGTATTGATCAGGATCCACCCAGATTCATTATTAGAGTGTAAATTTATATTCTCTACATTTACACTTTCTGCTTTGAAAATATTACTTTGAAAATAAATATTAATTTTGAAAATAAATATTACTTTGGTTCTGTTCTTAATAAATTCAGTTGATATTGCATGAACCTAAAGTTTATTATGAATTTTACATTGAAGAGAGCAGATATCCAGACTAATTCTATGTAAAGAGGAATCATCATCTTGTGAAATTTGCCTATGATTAATGACTAGTCAAAAACAAAAATAAACTATCAGTGAAGAGGAAGCACCATGTTTAGAGCAAGGCTGTCAGAGATATACATTTTAGTTTTGAATCCAGCCTTTGCTGTTAGCTATCTGTGTGATGATGGGCATAGTATTTAACCTCTTTGTGCCTCGGTTGCCTTATATTTAGTGCATTCAACCTATGTTTGTTGTAATGATAAAGTTTATCAGTGTTTGTATAGCACCTAAAATAATGTCTGGTACAGAGTTAATGATATATTTCTCTTTGTTAAACAAATCTGCATGAAAGAAGAGTGTGATTTTGTTAGTCTCTTGAAGTTCTAAAAACAACAAAACAGCCCATTTTAGTTGGGTCATATGGGGAATGAAAGAAACTTTTTTTTTCTTTCTATTCCTGAATGTGTTTGTTCTGAAATAGGAAAGGACATTCTCTAGCAACAAAACTCCTTGCCCTTCTCTAAACCCTTACTCCATTCTTTCCTGGGTGACAGTCATTTGGCCAATTTGCAAGGAAAAAGTGTGCATGTTTACAGGAACCCTTCGCTTTCCTGTCTCCTGAATTGAATTTTCCACAGGTAGTGAATATTCTGTTTTAACTCTGCCTTCAATTTTACAGGAGCAGTTTTCACACAGGCAAACTTGTAGAACATAACACAGCCCATTTATAGTGGAATAATTCAACCTGGGATTGAATTCTGGGGTTTAGTATTAGCATGGAGACTTGTCCACAAATGTATTGCACACATTTCTGTATTAATATTCTGTCTTCCACCTGCCTGATATATCTGCCTATTTTTGTATTTATGTTTTTCTATACACATACCTATCCAAAGAAAGAGCTAGATGAATAGATACATTTCACATGTACTATTGAGCAGGTGGATGCATGGCAATAGGATGACCTTTATCTTAATAAACACTTTGTTCACCAGGGTGAATTTCTGTCAAGATGCTCACAGAGCTTAACAAAGTCCTTATTTTAGAGCTGAGACCAAATTGCTTGTTCCCATTAAGAAAGACCTTTATGGCCTTTCCACATTTCCTTCCACAAAACTAAAAGCAGACTAAGCATGGGTGACAGCACTTGGTAAAAATGATTGTAGTGACATTTTAGATCTGTCAAGTCTTTCTGTAACTACTGCACCGTAGGTAGCCTAATGAGACACACTGCATAGTAACACAGTGAGAAAAACCCTTTAGAACTCTTGTTATAGTCATTTGAAGGGGGTTGTAACTCCGAAGGCCATCGTTTTATGCTGGGCAGTGGAATCTTTTGGTAGCAATTCCCTTTCATTCTTAACCATGCAAAGATTTAAGTATGCTGGGCTTCTGTTGGGGATGGATACAGGCTTGGCATCTACACAACTGGAAATCACATCCAGGGCAGTGCTTTCTGAAAATTCAAAGATTTACTTATATAACTTATAACTCCTATGTATGCAGACAGGAAAGCTGCATTGAATGGACTTAGACTATTTCTGAAATTATTTAGTCTTTTAATACTATAGCCTTATATTTTTCTGTCACAATAAGTTTGCAACTATTGAGAATGGTGGTGTTGTTTGGACATTTCCTTTGGAGAGATGATTGTAAAAAGATTTATATTCAGAATAATTGAATATACAATTTTAGATTTGGAGAAGTCTAGGGAAATAAAAATTATGCATGCCACTTCGATAAATATTTATTGAGAATCTACTTTATATAATACACTATTCCCGGTACCATAGTAAGAACAATGATTTAGGTATGACTGAGGTACCAAAATAGCTCAAACTATGGAAATGAAAAGGTCTAATATAAGCAGTTATAACACAAGGCAGAATAAAGTAAGGATAAGAATTTAGATTGCATTTTTATTTGTATATCCCTCATCAGTTATTTGCCCTTCTGTTTATTTATAGCTCCTTACTTTTCAAAAAAATTATTCCAGGAACCTTATTATATACAAGTAGGTACATGTGTGTAGACTGAATGCTACATTTGTCTATAGGATTCCTATAAGACTGAAATAAAAAGGGAGTGTGAGGGTATAAATAATTCATTTTATCAGACAGAAAGACATTTTCCTGATACTTATTTCTAGAAGGAAATATCCCCGTAATCATGTAAGATGCTATACCAGATACTGGTTACTGGAGTGAACAATATCTTCTAAAATGCCTTTGCAGCTATGTCAGAAGCAATTTTATTATAATGTTTACTTTTAGTGTCTCCATAAATTACCATTTATTTCACTAAACTGTAAGAAGTCTTATGAACTAAATTAAGGTAGACTCTACATGCATTTTCCTAATGAATTGTGGGTGTTAGAAAATTAGCATGATGATAAAATTAGGTGATAAAAGAATGATATTTACACATCCTTCATAGCAGGAACTAGACAGGTCATATCTGCCACTGGAAAATGAAGATATTGATGTAAATTTTCTTTCAATATTAGAAAAATAAACGAAATGTTTTTCCTTTGGGAATAATAAATAGTAGAAGATAGGGGTAGAAAATTGTATTTTTTATTATAAGCTTTATGGTAGTATTTGACTTTTAAAAATAAGGTACATGTAATACTTTAATCAAATATATTTATTTATAAATACACTGAATATTTGATTCTTCCTTTCTATAGTGCTTTTAAAGATTGTGTTTCAAATGTATTCATATAGTTAATCTGGTAAAATAAGTCTCCAATATAATAATTAGGAGAAGTTGCTCTTGTGTCATTTAGGAAATTAAGAGCAAACATCTAAGAGAAAAGGGCCCATAACAGGTTACTCACTCATTAAGATCTTTGCCTTCAGCTAGATGAACATAAATTGTTCTTGCGTTTTAGGATTGGATCAGCCAAACTGATTATTAGGAAAGACTCTGTAAGAGTTCAGAACTAGAACCCTAATAATCATTTATTCTCCATAATATTTATTTCCCTGAAAGGTCATTTGGGAAAACCTGTCTTACAAATTTAGAGTAGTAGCTGTGGCAAGTGTAAGTGGTTAGCACCTTCTCTCTTTATATCAGAAAAAGAAAATCAAGAATTTTAAAATTTTACTTATTTGTCTATATGACTGCCTCCTCCTACTTTAATATAAGCTCACACTAAACAATAACTCTGACTTACTAATATCTTATCTAACACAGACTGAGGCACAGGCAGGTGAGATACCAGGATAAATGCATGTCTAAATGACAGAAATGGTCTCACAAAGTTTAAATATTCGTGCTTTATTTTGAATGTCACTATATTT
The DNA here is from genome assembly GCF_008728515.1 of Papio anubis. Taxonomy (NCBI): domain Eukaryota; kingdom Metazoa; phylum Chordata; class Mammalia; order Primates; family Cercopithecidae; genus Papio; species Papio anubis. Next base: position 36,311,501 of record NC_044987.1, on the reverse strand, counting down.
GTGAAACAATTTATTAGACTGTTTCACAAAATGATGTAATGTCTCATCAAAATTAATTTCTTTATTCATGTTGTTAATTAATTTCTTTATTCATGTTGTTACAGTTTCCTTATTATTCCAAGAAAGTAGAGTTCAGTGGTCAAGTGTCTCATCTGTAATCAAATTACATAATTTCCAACTCCAAGTTCTATAGAATACTGTCTGTAAATCTGCCATTTTACCCAATTTTTCTTTATCTTATATATTTTCAATTATAATATAGACAAAATGCTAGTTCTTACCAATACTTCATACCTTATAGAATGTAATAAAATTTGTATATACAAGTGATTAGAACAGTAAATGAAATATAATAAACAATTTATATATACTTTAAATAGAATGATTAGTATACCTCTGTAGCATTACACATCTGTTTCAAATAACTGGGATGTGAGTTTCTTATAAACATTCACTCAGTGTTATTTTAGTCTGTTTTCCTATCACATGGCAGCTAGCAAATGAAAATGAAAGATGTAGGGAAGTGAGTCTTAAATTACGATACCTTTAAGTTTCCTCTTCCATCTATTCATTTTGATATTACACTTTTCTGAAACTTATGTGCAAAAAAAAGTCTATAGAACATAGTATATGCTTTAATATAAGCTGCATATATTTTGTTTCATGTATATTATTTAATATGTTTTAGATACTTGTCCCAGCCAAACATCATGTTGAAATAAGATCCCCAATGTTGTGGGTGGGCCCTACTGGGAGGTGTTTGGGTGATGGAGGCAAATTCCACATGGCTTGGTGCTGTCCTCTTGACAGTGAGTGAGTTCTCACAAGACCTGTTTGTTTAAAGGTATGTGGCACCTCCCTCCCCTCCCTCTTGCTCTTGGTCTTGCATGAGATGTGCAAGCTCCCACTTCACCTTCCACCCTGAGTAAAAGCTTCCTGAGGCCTCACCAGAAGTCAAGCAGATGCCAGCACCATGTACCCTGTTCAGCCTGCAGAGCCATGAGCTAATTCAACCTCTTTTCTTTATAAATTACCCAGTCTCAGATATTTCTTTATAGCAATGCAAGCATGGCCTAACACATTATCACTATATACCAACTAAAACATTATGGTATTACCTAAGCTCTGCCAGTGAAATTCTAGTTGCCTAGGGTTTCTTCTACTTCATAGTTCTATAACATTCAATACAATTACCTATTTGGTCTATAATGTTTGCTTTGTCCTGAGTATTTCCACATGAATCCATTCCCTTCCTGTAGAAGGGATGTAGTATTGAAAAGGGGAGTGATCGGATGACATTTATGCTTCAAATCAAATCCAGCCTCCTTTTTTTTTTCTAAACCTTTTAACCTTCTTTTCCCAAGAAGGCTTGGATGGCCTTTATCCTATGTTCTCACAGCCTTCTTCAAAATTCACAAAACATGTCAGGTGCTAAATAAGTACTTTTTAATCACAGAAGTGGTATAGTTTGAAATGCATGTGTCCCTCCAAAATTCATATGCTGGAACTTAAACCCCAAAATTCATATGCATGTGATGGTATTAGAAGGTGGGGCCTTTGAGAGGGGATTAAATCATTAAGGTTCTGCCCTGGTGAATAAGATTAATGCCTTTATTTTAAAAAGCTGGCAGTATGTATTTCCATTTGTTTGTGTTGTCTATTTCTTTCAGCAGTGTTTTGTAGTTTTCCTTGTAGAGGTCTTTCACATCCTTGGTTAGGTATATCCCTAAGTATTTTATATTGCATCTACTGTAAAGCAGCTTGATTTCTTGATTTGATTCTCAGCTTGGTTGTTGTTGGTGTATAGCAGAGCTATGGATTTGTGTACATTAATTTTGTACCCTGAAACTTTGATGAATTTGTTTACCAGTTCTAGGAGCTTTTTGGAGGAGTCTTTAGGGTTTTCTAGATATACAGTCATATCATCAGCAAACAGGGACAGTTTGACTTCTTCTTTAACAATTTGGATGCCCTTTATTTATTTCTCTTGTCTGATTGCTCTGGCTAGGACTTCCAGTACTAAGTTGAATAGAAGAGGTGAAAGTGGGCATTCTTGTCTTGTACCAGTTCTCAGGGGCAATACTTTCAGCCTTTCCCCATTCAGTATAATGTTGGCTGTGGGGTTGTAATAGATAGTTTTTATTACCTTAAACTGTGTTCCTTTTATGCCAATTTTGCAGAGGGTTTTAACAATAAAGGAATGCTGGATTTTGTCAAATTCTTTTTCTGCCTCTATTGAGATGATCATGTGATTTTTGTTTTAAATTCTGTTTACGTGGTGTATCACATTTATTGACTTGGAAATGTTAAATCATCTCTTCATCCCTGGTATGAAACCCACTTGATCATGGTGGATTATCTTCTTGACACACTATTGGATTTGGTTTGCTAGTGTTTTGTTGAAGGTTTTTGTATCTATGTTCATCATCCCATGCTCATGGATGAGTAGAATCAATATTGTGAAAATTACTATACTTCCAAAAACAATCTACAAATTAAATGCAATTCCCATCGAAATACCATCATTCTTCATAGCATTAGATATAACAATCCTAAAATTCATATGGAACAAAAAAAAAGTCTACATACTCAAAGCAAGACTAAGCAAAAAGTACAAATCTGGAGGCATCACGTTACCCAACTGAATTCACACTATAAGGCTATAGTCACCAAAGCAGCATAGTATTGTTATAAAAATATGCACATAGACCAATGGTGTCTATGTGAGATCAATAGAGAACCCAGAAATAATGCCAAATACTTACAGCCAAATGATCTTCGACAAAGTAAACAGAAACATAATGTGGGAAAAATATACCCTATTCTATAAATGATACTGGGATAAGTGGCAAGCTACACATAGAAGAATAAAAATGGACCCTGTTCTCTCACCTTACAGCAACATCAATTCAAGATGGATCAAAGACTTAAAGCTAAGACCTGAAACCATAAACATTCTAGAAGATAACACCTGAAAAACCTTTCCAGACATTGACTTAGCCAAAGACTTCACAACCAAGGACTCAAAAGCAAATGCAACAAAAACAAAGATAAATAGATGGGTCTTTAAAGAGCTCCTGCACAGCAAAATAAATAATCATCAGAGTTAACAGACAACCTACAGCATGAGAGAAAATCTTCACAATCCACATATCCAACAAAGATTAATAGTCGGAATCTACAAAGAACTCAAATCAGCAAGAAAAAAACAACCAATCGCATGAAAAAGGGGCTAAGGAAATGAATAGACAATTCTCAAGTGAAGATATACAAATGGCCAACAAACATAAGGAAAAATGCTCAATATCACCAATTATCATGGAAAAATGCAAATCAAACCCACAATGCAATACCACCTTACTCCTGCAAGAATGGCCATAATCAAAAAAGCAAAAAAATAATAGATGTTGGCATGGATGTGGTGAAAAGAGAACACTTTACACTGTTGGTGGGAATGTAAACTAGTGTAACCACTATGGAAATCAGTGTGGATATTCCTTAAGGAACTAAAAGTAGATCTACCATTCGATCCAGCAAATATATCCAGAAGATAACCTACTAGGTATCTTCCCAGAGGAAAGTAAGTCATCACAAAACAGATACTTGTACATGCATGTTTATAGCAGCACAATTTGCAATTGCAAAAATATGGAACCAGCCCAAGTGCCCATCAATCAATGAGTAAAGGAAATGATACACACACACACACGCGCGCACACACACACACACACACCATGGAATACTACTCAGCCAAAAAATGAGCAAAATAATGGCATTTGCAGCAACCTGGATGGAACTGGAAACTATTGTTCTAAGCGAAGTAACTCATGAATGAAAAACCAAACATTGTACGTTCTCGTAAGTGGGAGCTAAGATATGAGGACGTAAAGGCATAAGAATCATACAATGCAGACTTGGGGGAAAGGGTTGTGGGGAGGTGAGGAATAAAAGACTACAGATTGGGTACAGTGTACACCACTTGGATGATGGGTGCATCAAAATATCAGAAATCACCACTAAAGAACTTATTCATGTAATCAAATACCACCTGCTCCCCAAAAACCTGGTGAATAAAAAATAAATTAAAACAATCAAAAAATAAAATAAATATTAAAAAGCTGGCAGTAACTAGCTATTCCCTTTTTGCCCTTCCTCCACGTGAGAATGCAGCAAGAAGGTGCTGTCAATGAGGAACGGGCCCCCACTAGGCACTGAATCTTCCCACATGTTGATCTTGAACTTCCCAGCCTGTGATATTTTATTATAGCAGTGGGGATAGACTAAGACAAGAACAAATAATGATACGAGAATAAGAATTTGTATGATTTAGGATGTGATACCTTAAGATTTCCATGAATAATGCTGCTTGCACTCACAAAAATTTACTAATTGTAAACATAACAAGGGATGGGTATTCTCTTACAGATCAACTAAGCCAAAGGATCTATAGAGAAGTCTGGAGGGGGAGGAGAGAAATGGCTTGTTTTGCTCAATGCCTAGGAGGATACTTTTGGTTCCTTAAAGATGGAAAGCAGATACTATAAATTACTCTTTACCTACAAGTAGATGGTACTTTTATTGTTGAGAATGTTTTCTATTTTATAATAGATATGCCGAATACTTATTATACTTTGGAAAATAGTTTTGCTCTATTTTTTACCAGCATATATTGTACATGGATGACTTCCAAACCACACTTCAAAATAAAAAAAAGGCATTTTCAGCCAGTTGCAGTGCTCACGTCTGTAATCCCATCACTCTGGGAGGCCGAGGTGGGCAGATCACTTGTCAGGAGTTCGAGACAAGCCTGGCCAACATGGTGAAACCTCACCCTAACTCTACCAAAACAAAACAAAGAAAAACAAAACAAAATTTAAATAAGAAAATTAACAAAACTGTGATAAAGTTACTGCAGGCGGAAGAATATTATGGGGTTAAAGATAGTAGAACTCAAAATCACAACATGTGTTTAGGGATCTGGAAGTCAAAATCAAAAATAAAACTATCTCTGATTATTTGTGTTGAAAATGAAGCCAACATAGTAAGTTCAAATAGTTCATGATTGAAAAGACTTTTTCTTCTACACAAGCAGAGACAATACTTCAGAATCTAGAAAAATGTGTTCTATGAAATAAAATTATTGATTATGTCAAAAATATTATAACAACAGTTAATACTTTTCTTCTTCAGAATGGTGTTCTCAAATACAGAATGGGAAAAATTTAAAAACTACAAATCAGAACAGTACAACAACGTAGGTCAGAAGAAAAATACTCCTGGTATTTAGCCTGCATTAATAAAATTGGTTTCCTCCAGAGAGGCACAATGTAGCATGGATCTCTCTTATGTAGATAAAAATTTAAAAATGCAATGGAATAAATTTAATGTATCTTTAAGAGCACACTCCCGGAACCAATGTAGCCTTCCTTGTTACTTTTTTTAAGTCTTGCTATGTCAATTCAAACGACAGTTAAAAAAAATGAAATCTTAACCATATAAAATGAAATTAAGTAATTTCATTATGATAGTTATGATAGTTTGATACAGATTTCTATAATGAGTCAAAAGATCTATTACCACCAAAATCAGAGACTTTTCTTTTGCCAAAGTATATATTAAAAAACAGTTCCTAAAATGTGCAAAAGAGCCTGGTTTTGAGACATAAATTAACATGGCATTTGATAATTTTTTTTCATTATGAAATATCTCAAATTCTCTAACTTGCATCATTTCTCGTATATTTTGATATGTAAATTAACTTCAAATCAAAATATACATAGAAGGATGTTGTATATTGCTCACTTTATATAATCAGAATAGAATTTCACCCAAAATCTAGTTTAAATGTCAAGACTGATGACACCACTCACACACCAAGAGGACATGAAGAAATTTGTTACTTACATAGTTAAGCCTTTTCTGGGGAAAGCAGGAGAGTTCTCCATAGCAGTTCTGACAGTCTTGAGAAAGGAGACTGGCTGAAGGTTTTTATTCCATTTTGTTCAGGCTTCCTGCACACAGGCAGAAGTTTGCATGGTTCGGAATCCCCTGGTGAAAAGGGACAGAACAACCAGGCTTTTCTATCAGGTTTTTAGATGTGGTGCACAAGGGGAAAGGGGAAGGATGAGGCTTACAATCTGTCAGTTGTCAACTTCCCAAAATGGAATCCATTTCTTATTACAAAGGACGCAGAATATCCTCCACCAAGTTTAGTAGCTCCCTAGAAATGTTTTTGAAACATTGGAAACTTCTTCATAAAATTTTTGGAAGAGTTATTATAAATGACTAATACCTGCATGAATTTCTTTCTCTTTCTCTCCCTCTTCTCTTCTCCCTCCTTCTCTTTCTTCTTCCTTTCATTCTGTTCTTTCATTTATCTTTAATAGATGGTCTACTATTTATTCTATTTTTACAAAGCATAATGTCTAATAGTGGGAAAATAGACTTTAAATAAATATCTACACAGAAAACTATTTATGATTGCTGCAAATGTTATAAAGAATTTAATTGCTATGCATGCTTACAATATGAATCCTGGGATGGTGTACTTAAGTGACCTGCCAATCAAAACCTATAAATTAGTTATTTTAGTTTAGTAAGTAGCAAAATAACTATGACTGATAGAAGTAGAGTGCCAAAATTTCAATGACAATTTAGCAATTAGTTTTACCAACATCACTAATTTGTTAAAGATATTGCTATAACCTTAGTTTATAGTTCATCTGATTACCTTTCCTTAATTAAGAAAATTTTAAGAAATTCATTATTATTATCAAAAATTAAAAAGAAGAAAAAGACCAAAAACTGGAAATAATGAAACAATGATAGATAGAGGATAACTTTTTTTTTCCACATCATTATAGTTCCTATTTCTAGCATGATACATGTAGATTACAGCTAGCTGGTCTATATAATTTTGCCATTAAAAGCAATGGCAAAAACCACAATTACTTTTACACCACCTCAGTAACATAAAAGAATCAATGAATAAATGTCAGGAAAAGAGAAGAAGACTTAAAAGTTGAAATAGCTTTACTTTTATAGCTGTAAACATAAGACCTGAATAAATGTAAATAAAGGAATTTCTGACTACGCATATTAAGAGAATCGCCTCAGAAATGCATCATACTTTTTAAAACATCAGCTGCTGAATTATGTTGATTCTGTTAAGAAAGTTGTGAAAGTTGTTATCTTTATTTTCTTTCTGTTTTAAAATTATTTTCTTGTATTTGCATAAACAATTGTGTTACAGTATGTCAAATGTAGTTTTATGCTTATTTTGTTTCAATTTCTCAGAGATTTTGATGCTGCTATTTTCATTTTTTTCCGTCACTTTTGAAAAATTTAGGGCTATTATCTCCTCCAATATTATGTCTGAGTAATTTTTCTCTCTTCTAGGACTATGATTACAAATAAGATAAAATATTTTCATTCAATTTTTTTTTTCTTTCTGTGATACATGTAGACATACTCTATTGACCAACATTCGAGTTCACAAATATAGCCTTTGGCTGTATCTAATCTGCTATCCAAAACATTTATTAATTTCTTTACCAGTTATTCTTTTAGTTCTAAAATAGCCACTCGTAAACATTAATACTATTTATTAAAGTGTTATACCACTAATTCTAATATCTGGAAAATCTGTGAGTGTTTTAGTTATTTGTTTTTCCTCTTGAGTCTTTATCCTATGCTCCTGTTTCCTGGAATGCATAAACATTTATTTAAACACCAGAAATTGCATATTAAGAATTACAAAATATTATAAATTTTCTTCCTCCAGAAAGGGTTAGTTTTTTCACCTGGGTAAATGGTGTTGGGAGTGCTGGCCATGATCTAGTCATGGACCAATGTGAGTTGAGGCAGGAGTCTAATTTTGCTAAATCTCTCTCTTCTTATTTGCCTTCCCTCTAGGACCTAGAAGTTTCAACTGAGGGCCAGATGTGTTCAGTGGGATTCCCCTCCCTGGCAGCTTCTGAATTAGAAGCTTTGTTTCCTTAGTCTGGAGAGACATCTTACAACTATACTATTACTCAGAGCCTTTCTGCTTAGAATTCAACCTCCAGCCCAAAATACAAATGGATATGGCAAAAATTCTGAGGCAGTAAAAAAAAAAAAAAAAAAAAAGTGCCAGCCTCAGTTTATCTCTTCTCCTTAGGATCTTGCTCAAGTTTCCAGAGTCCAACAGGAGAGAACAAACCTACCTATGCAGAAAAAAGTCAGTTGTAAGAAAATAGCAGGGAGAAAGAAAAAGAGACACTGTCGGCTCCACCACCCCATACACACACACAGACACACACACATAGAGAGAGCGGGAAACAGAGAAAATTAGACAGATAGATAGATAGATAGATAGATAGATAGATAGATAGATAGATATAGAGAGATACTTAAACAGGTAATGTTTTTGAAGCCATGTCTTCATTTATTCCTTTGTGATACAGTTCTCATCCACTGAGCTTTGTCGACATGTTTATATTTAACGTAAGTCTGAAATAAGAAGTTTTGATGATGTCACACTTATTCCACTAATTTATTATATTTTCTTTCTTTTGTACCTCATTAAAACAATAAACTTGGTTCAATAGGTCTGAACGAAAAATTATGAACTACTCTCTTACTCTTCTTTCAAATGTGAAAAAAGTGTCTTTTTTTTCTTTTTCTGATTTCAAATAGGTGACTTCACATCAGAATATGGATTAGTCAGGGTTTTCTAGGGGGACAAATCTAATAGGATGTATGTATATATGAAAGGGAGTTTATTAAGGGGTATTGACTCACAGGATCACAAGGTGAAGTCCCACAACAGACCATCTGCAAGCTGAGGAGCAAGGAAGCCAGTCTGAGTCCCAAAACCTCAAAAGCAGGGAAGCCAACAGTGCAGCCTTCAGTTTGTGGCTGAAGACTCAAGAGCCCCTGGCACACTTTGGGAGGCCGAAGCAGATGGATCAGGAGGTCAAGAGATGGAGACTATCCTGGCCAACATGGCGAAACCCTGTCTCTACTAAAAATACAAAAATTACCTAGGCATGGTGACGCGTGCCTGTAGTCCCAGCTACTCCGGAGGCTGAGGCAGGAGAATCACTTGAACCTGGGAGGCGGAACTTGCAGGGAGGCGGAACTTGCAGTGAGCCGTGATTGCGCCACCGCCCTCCAGCCTGGTGACAGAGCAAGTCTCTGTCTCTATCAAAAAAAAAAAAAAAAAAAAAAAAAAAAAAGGGCCCCTGGGAAACCAGTAGTGTTAAGTCCAAGAGTCCAAATGTCAAAGAACTTGGAGTCTGATGTTTGAGAGTAGAAACCATCCAGAATGGGAGAAGATGAAGGTTGGAATACTCAGCAAGTCAGCTTCTTCCGCCTTCTACCTGCTTTTTCCTGCCCTGCTGGCAGCCGATTGGATGGTGCCCACCCACATTGTGGGTGGGTCTTCCTCTCTTAGTCCACTGACTCAAATGTTAACCTCTTCCCACAACACCCAGAAACACCCAGATACACCCAGACAAAATACTTTGCATCCTTTAATCCAATCAAATTGACAATATTAATCATCACAGGATATTTTGATTTTTTTATTATAAATTATTTTTATACTTATACTGCTTTTTATTTGGAACTTAATAGCAAACCTCCTATGGGTAAGGATACTTTGATATTTTCCTTCCTTATGAATATATTTAACTGTATAATAAAACAGCATCAACATTTTATACATAGTTTAAGAATGTTGATTATATCAAGATTCAAAAACTGAAACTAAATTTTAGGTTTGTATTTTTACTGAATTTTAGGTTGGTACTTTTAGCATATCTCCAGTCTAAGAAGCAGTATGTCAAGAATTGTTTGAGAGTATAAGTTCAATGTTTAAAAAAAAAAAAACAAAAAAAAAACAAAAAAAAACAAAAAACTGTCAGAGATGTCTAGAATTAACTTTACTAAAAGAAAAGGAAATATGGAAAACAAAGCCAAATACAGAATAAAACAGGTGAAAGTGTTTAGCCAAAAAGAAACAATTACACAATTGTCTACAATTCTAAAATAAAATGGAAAATTGAGAATATTAATAATAATGTGTTAACATGTGGTAAAATATTTATACTTATGAATTTAACTGAAAAATTGGGGAATATTATGTTTATTTCTGGAAAAATAACCTGAAACGGCTTTTAACACAAACTTCGGATGTGCAAATACACAAAGTTAAATCACAGAGATTAAATGGAGTGAAGGATGCATGGTTTTATGAATCTTAAAAATCAACTAGGTTAACATGGATTTAAATATGTGTGCAGTAAAATAAAACATTCTAAATTAATAGTAAAATAGAGGAAAATATTTTTGCTTATATGTTAAAAAGTACAATGAACAACAAAAAAAGTACTGATCAATCTTTTGTGTTTCAAAAAATAGAACAGCTCTTTTATGTTTTCTCTAAAATTGTAATGAAAGATATGACTAACAAATAGGTGCATTAAGGTAAATTTTCTCTTTCTCCTCAGTGCCTTCCATGGCAAAATTAATTGTGAGTGTTCTGAAGATACCTGGATTATTTTCCATATTTAAAGTCATGCATGGCTGGGTGTGGTGGCTCTTTGGGAGGCCAAGGCAGAAGGATCGCTTGAGGCAAGGAGCCTGGGCAACATAGTGAGACTCTGTTTCTCCAAAAAATTAAAAATAAATAAAAAATTAGTGAAGTGTGATGTTGCACACTTGTAGTCCCAGCTACTTGGAAGGCACACTTGTAGTCCCAGCTACTTGGAAGGCTGAGGCAGGAGGGTAGTTTGAGCTTGGGAAGTCAAGGTTGCAGTGTGCTATGATCATGCCGTGCACTCTGCCTGGGCAACAGAGTAAGACACTGTCTCAAATAAAGTCACGCACAGGTTGTGATATTAAGAAAAAGAGCAAATTCATAGTTCTCGCTAGGCCCTCTTGTCTCAGATATTTTTGCAATGTAGCTAGTGATAGTAATGAATCAATAAATGAATATATGCATGAAAATGCTAAGCTACAGAATATATGACTCTCAGAAAAACCAACACTTTAGATTCCATCACTAAGAGAGAATGTGTTTTTCAGTATGTGTGGCTCCCTCTTCCCATATACTTCACTTTGGGCAAAACCTCTTCAGGCCTCTTCTTTATAGAGCATCAATTTCACTTTCATTCTTGTTGTATTACTTTGCTCTGATAAATGGCTTATTTCTGCTTTTTTCCCCTTTTCATGGTCATCTTACATTTGCCCAGCTAAAATTTATTGTTGAGTGTCTAGCATCTATGGAAGTATCCTTAATAGGCATTGAAATATCTCGATTCTTACCTGTATTTCTGATTAAGAAAGATTTTCCTGAAACTTGCCACTGGAAGCATGAAAATACTTAAGTGGCAGGTCTCTGAGTCTTTACAGTTTATCTCCTACCTTCTATCATATATGTATCTTACCCAGATTTCTAGTACATTAGCCATGTATTGTTGCTTATCCTGCTTGATTCACATGATAATACTGATATAATGGATTGATGTGATGTTCTGAGGGAAGTCAGGCTATCCATGTCTCTTGGGGGTATATTTTAACAGAGCAGGAGTTAAGATATCCCTGGGATGAAGCTGTGTACAACAATTGTCTTTTTAAAAAAACTGTTGTAAGAACACTTAACATGAGATCTACTATCATACAGATTTGTTAGTGTATAATACATGATTGTTGACTGTAGTCACAATGTTGTACAGCAAATCTCTAGAGTTTATTCATCTTGCATAACTGAAGCATTATGCCCATTTTTATTTGTAAGTCTACATTTTCTCCTGCCCACAGTCCCTGGTAATCACCATTCCACTATTTGATTCTGTGAGTTTCACTACTTTAAATGCATCATCTAAGTGCAATAATGCAGTATTTGTCTTTCTGTAACAGTCTTATTTCCCTTAGCATAATGTCCTCAATGTTCATCCATGTTGTTACACACTGCAGAATTTCCTTTTATAAAGCTGAGTAGTATCCCACTGTGTGTATATACCACATTTTCTTTATTCCTTCATCTATCTATCGCCATTAAGGTTGTTTTTACATCTTGACTGTGAGTAGTCCTGCAATGAAACATAGGAATGCTAATATCCCTTTGAGATCCTGACTTCATTTTTTTTTTTTTTTTGATAAATACCCGGAAGTGAGGTTGCATCTACTTTGTCTTAATGAGAACTATTTCTGATCCTGTTTCTGAACTGAGACAGAAACAAATGCATCTTACAAACAACTACATATCCTGCACCTAAGACCATACGTAGCTGCTCTAACAACAATAACACACCTCAGCTAGAATTGGGGTCTGATTTTACTGGGCTTGCAATTGGTTGGCTGCTGTCTTCAGGGATCCATCTGGTTTCTGCAAGGGCCAGACTGGAAAATTAACAAGGGATATGATAGTAATTACTATTCCTGTATTCCTTAGATGTTTAAGTGTAGCATTCGTCTTCACTACCAATACATATTGTATTTAATTTCCTATGTTGGCCACGGTGAGACAGTTTTCTTCCTCTTGGCTTTCCCACTAAGATAGCTCTAACTCCAATGTGGGGTTATTTCAACTGCCAAGTCTATCAGTCTCCATCATGCATTCAGAGACTGGGAAATGATCACCAGCTGGGACCAAGAATCCAATGGACCCACTGTATGCTGGACTTGAGGCCAAGGTTCCATTTATTACCCAAACCCAATCTCTCACATGGTGGACCATGACAAGATTTCAGGGATTTTACATCAACAGTAACGCAGACCTTTTCCTAACAGTCTTCAAAAAGTCTCATCACTATTTCACAATATAGACTCACCCAAGTTACAAAGCGTAGGCAGGACCAATTTCACGGACAGGTGACCTATGCAGTCACACGGAACCTAGGCTCAGGAGGGTCCTTCACTCAGTTTAAAGCTCTGTTGTTACTGTCTTGAAATTCTTGACAATTTTTAAACAAGAGGTCTCCCATGTTTTGTCTATAGGCCTTTTTGGGGTAGGGATGGAGGAGTCATTACTATGTACATGCTCCATGATGTTCAAAGGCCTTCACTCTTTGGGACCCAGTTACTTTTTCTATCAATCCACAGATTCAGTGTCTGAAAACTGACTCAAGTCTGATAATTTGTACAAAGGATCCTGAATTTTTACTGTGGCTATGCCTATTGAATCTGAGTCACTGAAGATTAAATTCACTTCTTTTTCATAATTGCAATCTTCTGCCTTCTGGCAATAAGCAATGCCAATAGCAGTCCCATCATTTCAATGACATCAATCAACCACCTCCTATGTTCACTTCCCCTTATATCAACCCTAGCCCTCAGGAGAGAGCGACCACTGAACTTCATAGTTTATGCATTTATGAGTCTCATCAGCAAATTCTTGATGACTTGTTGACTGTTTTGTCCTCTGGGCATTTCTATGTAAAATAATACTCTGATGAGTCTTCTGGCCTTACAGAATGTGTTAGTCTTCGTACTCCAAATAGCAACACCAAGATAAAACTAAACATGCACGGATTTTATTACAAGAAATACTTGTGTGAAAGAAAACAGAAGTGGAATTTTAGAAGGCTGAGAACAAATGTGAAAGTACACAAATATAATCCTGAGTGAAGAAGAGGAGAAGAACATTAGATAGAAATGTCCTTCACTGCCATGCAGTCTAAGAAGAAGTTGACAGGAGTGCAGCGGCATCCTCAAGCCGATGTCAGCCAACTGAGGGTTCCCATCTCTTTCAGGAATGGGCTCCGTTAGTTTCTTTACAATAATGAGTCACTGGCTGGCAGCAATGTGAGGAAAGCGTGCCTTGGTGGAAACATGAAGATAAATTTCAGAGTGTAGCAAATGGGACGCTTTGTCAGTTATCACCCTCAAAGTTTAAGGTCCATGAGACACATTCTCATGACCATCTCAATCCATTTTCTGTACCATACAGATCTATACCTCTGCACAGATTCAAGGATAAGCTGTTTCCTGTCTTCTGTGGGCCTTTTTGCCTAAAGGAAAACTCTGAAATGGGAACACAATGATATAAACTACAGACCCCATCTCTGAAGTTGATCTCAGGCCCATCACTGGTATTCATACTCCTTTTCCTCCAGAATCTATTTTGAATCTCCTCATCTTCAGCTAACACCAAGGGTGGCTTAACTAGATGTATAACAGAAATCTTCATTTTAGAGTCATCTGAATCCTATGTAATCGTACCTTATCTGTCTCAAGTTACAGCATGTGTTCACTGGCATTTAAGATGGAGTACGGGATTATCAGCAGGTACCCAAGTAGCTGATCTGGGATCAAAACATAGTCCTCTCAGCCCGCAAAATGAAAGACAACATTGATGGTCATGATCAATTAACTTTGCCAGGATCTGCTAGTTCCTGGACAAAATGAATCCATAAAGTCCTGGCAGCAACTATAACAAACATGTTATTCAATGAGGATTTTTCTGTGTTGCCTGGTAAGTGTGTCCCTCTTTTTAGGTTCAGAACCTACAACTCTATAGAATCCAGATTTGTTGTGGCAAGAAACAATAAAATTCTCTAGTAGATAATTCAGAGCACTTGTAAGTAAGGCATAAACAAATTCTTTGCTTCCTGAACTCATATATACTTCCTCTTGGGAATATGGTACCATATGAATATCTGGTTTCATAAATACATTGTGAGCCAAAATACAGTACTTCAAAAATTCTGAGTGCTTTCTCTGAGCTGGCATTTCAGCTGCTCATTTAGAAGGCCATTTTGCATTCTATAAGGCCAGCTGCCTTAGAGTGCTGCAGCGTGTGAAAGGATCATTGATTCCGGCCGGGCGCGGTGGCTCAAGCCTGTAATCCCAGCACTTTGGGAGGCCGAGGCGGGTGGATCACGAGGTCAGGAGATCGAGACCATCCTGGCTAACATGGTGAAACCCCGTCTCTACTAAAAATACAAAAAACTAGCCGGGCGTGGTGGCGGGCGCCTGTAGTCCCAGCTACTCGGAGGCTGAGGCAGGAGAATGGCGTGAACCTGGGAGGCGGAGCTTGCAGTGAGCCGAGATCGCGCCACTGCACTCCAGCCTGGGTGACACAGCGCGAGACTCCGTCTCAAAAAAAAAAAAAAAAAAAAGAAAGGATCATTGATTCCACTCCCATATGTCTTTTGCTGTAAAGTGGGTCTTCTTGCTGAATGCTGAATTCTATAAGCACTCATAATAGTTCTGGTTGAAATCCCACTAAACAGAAAAGGCAAACCTAGTCATGAATAGCCAGCTATGCCTGCTAGAATTAATCAATGACTCTCTTGTGGCTATTCCTTTCATGGGTACATTGTGCCAGTTCTGGGATGACTGGTAACAAAGCCTGGCTACTTCAATTTTATATGTTTATTTGTTGCTTCTTCTCTGGTGGATGTTTTCTTGAGGACATGAAACTAAATTCTAAAATCTTTATGCTTTTTTCCTATGCCAATATGTTCATCTGCATGCCTCCACACAGACCTCCTTCACTCTCATCTTCTAACTTTTTTCTTTCCAGATCCCTGGCCAGACAGCCAGGCATGTTACCACTGCCAGGGCCAAACTTTGCCACTACAGACTTGCCTTAGATGACCATTGCCTTGTCTCTGAAATTTAGCCAGTCTGCTTACTAAATCCTGAGTTTGGTGTTCAGCTGCTTCTCTTCTTGTACGGTATCAAAGAGAGCCTTTGACCTTCACATTTATACTTGTTTGATAAGCCTTTAGCTTATTATTGTCTCTCTGTATGACATCAACACAAGTTAACAATAACCAGCTTATTCCATTCAATTTTCCTTATACGTGCCTTTCCCATCTCCTCCCCTTCCCATTTCTGCATCTCTATACTTTCCCAGTGCCCCGTATCACTGAGCAGACTAGGGTGTTTCTTTTAATTGGAACATTCTGTCAAGTCAGCACTGAGGAAAGTTTTAGCAATTGGGCTGCCACCTTATTCCAGGGACTACCATTGCCCAATCAAGCATGGGGACCTCATTGCCAGCCCCACGAGTCATCAAGTCCTAAAACACCATCCTGCCCCCTGCTTTCTCAGATGACTCCTGAAAATTCTATGTTAGTTTTGTCTTCTGGAAAGGAGATGCTGAATGAGTAAGGAGTAGGAAATATTACTGGAGTGCAATACCTAACAAAGGAGAAGGGAGAAAACAAATTTGACCAGGTGAAGTGGTAGGACCATTAAATAGATCTAACAAGGTCTTTACTAAATCAGAGTACGGTTTTACAGCAAAGATTGCCCATGAAAGGTTTAAATGGCCAGGTGCTTGTACCTCAGTCCTGTTTAGTCACTGGCGAGGACCATCCCTAGGAGAGTATAACCTAAGCTCATAACCAGAGGTAAACTATAAGGAAGTAAAAGTTAGAAGCTGTTATCTAGCCACACATCCTCCATTTATTTAGAAAGTCACTTCTTAAAGAAGGAGTTGAGCAATAATTTTCTGTGTTGGCTGCAAGTAAATTGTGAAAGTTCATATGGTTGAGGAGTGGATTAGTTCTGCAAGCTTAACAAAATGTATAATAATTATAATATCCATATGCATAAGTTACCAGTACCACAACATTATCTTATCATTCACAAATCACAAAGTAAGTCTGGCTTGACATTTCTGTTCAGAATCCAGTATTTATTTAATCTATGACTGCTTTTAACCAATTAGATGCTATCAAACTGACAGAATTATAATGATTGCCTGCTTTTATTTTCCCTTAGAATAAATTTAACATGTTTTATTTTAAATAGATAATAACATATTGTGGCTTTGGAAAATAATAATGTAGACTCAAAATGATTCTATTTTCTGCTATTATTGGCATACATTATTATTAATCATCCAGGTTTTTTCCTAAGGAAAACATCTTTGTGACAACTCAGTGTTTAGAAAAATAAGTGGAATTTTATTTTCAAATGTATTATAAATATTAAATATCCATTTGCCTTTACAGCTAACATTTTTGGGAGAGTTTACTATTTCATGTAGTTTCACCAATATATAAATGTACAAATGTATACATTTGTACAAATTCATAACTATGTATATTCTAAGACATTTGATTTAATGGATATTGAAATTATTCATTAATTTTTTGTTAATATTTTGTTTTATTTCTCCTTAGTGAAAAGTTTTTTGATAAGTTACACGATTTTCAATGCTTCAGTTTTCTCACCTATGAAATGCAGGCAATAAACCTCCCTGTCAGTACCTCTGAGTTCTAAACTGAGATCAATCACCATGTCTTATATGTAGCATTTTTAAAAATGTTTGTTTTCTTATTTTTTTCTCTTCATGTAAAAATGAATCCTGAGATCTGTCAGTATAGATGTAAGGGAATAAAAATGTCATTTTAGGAAACTCTGTGGCATTGCTCTTCATGTTTTTTCTGTCCTCTACCTCTCCACATCATATGTCACCTGAAGTGAAAAGTGAGAAAAAGTGAAGTTTAAAAGTATAATAACAATTCTTGATTTTGCATTATTTTTCTATGTATATTACTTTTATACTGTCTCTAAGTAATTAAATGAAGAATGGCTCATCCTGTTTTTTACCAGATGACTATATCAGAGATAGCTTCAAATGAGACTTTGTCTATCAATTCATTTTATAAGAAACAACATTATATTAAGATGCTTTTGTTGTAAATACAAGATGTTTCAACCTACTACAAACACACAATTAATATTCTGAAGCATTCTTCAAGAAAAGAACATTTTAATGACCTTTTCAAGGTAACAGATAGGGTAAAGCAGTTAAAGTAGAAAAGAAAGAAAGAAACCCTAGCAGTCTTCAAGATATGTCCTATAGCCACATAGATATTGCAATATGAACTTATATTGCATGTATTTCTTTATGAACTGTTTAAAATAGATTTAGCCTACTAGTATAAATTCTAGTTATTTCTTAGCAAATATGACATAACATAACAGATGTTAAGTTTAATCCTTAATCTTAACAAACTTCACTATTTAATAACATGAAATGTATAATTTGCAAATGTAGAAGTATGTCTTTATTGCAAAACATCATTTTTTTTTTCATATAGTTTATTCATGTTCCACATTCACCTATGATGGCATAAAATTACCAGCTCGTTTAACTCGTATAGGAAGTCTAGACTCAGTATACAGGTATTAACAGCTGATGGAGTATATCATTGAGGACTCCGATTTTTTTCTGTCTGTCTGCTCCATCTTTCCTAAAAGATAGCTTATGTCCTTGGAAATGGAAATGGAAGTGGTGGAGGGGTAGAGTTCACTTTATGAAAGAAAAACATTTTAACATCCCAGCCTACTTCTGCTTATATCCCATTGGCCAGAAATGTGTTACATTGTTACTCCTACCTACAAAGGAGTATGGAAAGGTAAGTATATTTAGCTGGGTATGTTTTCATACCCCCCTAAAAATCAAGATTCTCATCAAGGAATAAAATAACACAAATATATGCAGCCATCCTAAATAGCTTTATCTCTAGTAAACAAATTAAATTTTAGTTAAAACACTTTAAGAAAGAAAACTCCATGTCTAGATGTTTTGTAAAGAAGAGATACGAAGCTGCAAAGTTTCTGGAAAATGGGAAAATATACAACGAATTTTATGAGGCCACAATTACCATAATATCATCACCACAGACATTAACAATAAAGAATAGCACAGAGATACTTGGAAGGCTGAGGCGGAAGAATTGCTTGAGGCCAGGAGTTCTAGACCAACCTAGGCAAAATAGAAAGACCTCCCTCTCTTTAAAATATAATAATAACAATAAAAAAATTAGCCAGGTGTGGTAGTACACACCTGTATTCCTAGCTACTCAGGAGGCTCAGGCAGGAGGATTGCTTGAGCCCAGGAGTTAGAGGCCATACTGAGATATGATTGTGTCATTGCACTCTAGCCTGGGGTGCAGATCCCAGGGACAGATCCTGTCACAAATGAACAGTACAGATCAAAAAAGATACCTCATAAACATACATGAAGAAAATCTTACAAAATTTTAATAAATTGAATCCAACAATATATATATAAATGTTCATAAGTCATGATCAATTTGGGCTTATGCCAAGAATTCAAAGTGAAATTCTGAATATTTTTCCTCTAATATAGGAACAGGGCAAGAATCGCTCTTCTCAGTATTTCTGTTTAACATTGTACAGGAGGTTCTAGCCAGTGCAAAACAAAATTTAAATAATTAAATAATCTTTTGGTATATATATCTTATTTCTTTGTGACAATTTAAATAAAAGTCTGCTTCCCATCTGACCTTAACTTCATTATATTACCAAATTATTGGTGAAAGTCCTCATTCTCTAGCATATTCAAACTGCTCTCATTTGGATGAAAAAGCATGATGAAATTTTATCTGAATTTTTAGGTGCTTTTTTTTTCATGGCAGTGAAATAATACTTTCTTCTCTAATTGGAAACAAGCCAAATAACCAAGTAAAAAGGGAAAAGTGTTTTACTACTCAAATATCTTACTGCACTTTGAACATTCAGTTTAAATGTTTGCTTTCCTAATATGCAATCTTCATTTTCTGAGACTGTAATTAACAATTTTTTATTCAAATTGCTTTTAACTTCAATTTATGTGACTTCAACTTCCACTTCTATTTGTACTTTGTCTTTTTCGCAAGACAATTTTCTGAAACTCATTTTTTCACTATCACATAATACCTCTAGAACTATTACCACTTTCCTTTCTCAGAAATAAATTTAGCATTTATGTCATTTGTATATCTATTGACAAGATAACCATATTATTTGTCTCTTCTGATATGTTCTGTACTCTGTATTCAGTGCCTACTTAGGAAGACCATAATTGTCTGTATTAAGTATATCCTCTCTTGAATGTCAACAGAAAAAAATTGAAGAATTACTGTATTTTCAATGCTCATACCAAAAGAAAGTATTGCTTTATTTTTCATTCGATGAGTACAAATTCATGTATTTGTATTTTAAGTGCTATTCTCATATAACTAAATTAATAAAAATAAAATTACTGAACATCTAATTCTACATAAAAGACAAAATGTGGAAAGAAACAACTCGCTGTTCCTATCCACGAAAGTTTGTAATCAATAATATTGATAACTTATGTTCTACTGGACTTTAAAAAGTTCTTCTGGGACACATCAGTGAGTTTTCATGTCACTATCCACTTAAAACACTGGTTTGATCAGGAGATGGCAAATTGCGGTCTGTGGGCCAAATCCAGCCCACCATTTGATTTTGTAGATAAAATTTAATTGTAACAGAGCCAAACTCATTTTTTAAAAATGTATTGCTTATGGTGCCTGTCATGCCACAATGGCAGGCCATATGACAGCAGCCACATGGCCTAAAACATATACTATCTGGCTTTCTTGAGAAAAAGCTTTCTGACCTCTGGTTTTTGTATCAGTTATTATTTATATGTTTACTTTAGAAAATTGTTGTAACTTGATGATTTCAGATAATGTTTTTATGTAACAGAACTGATATGTTCGGTTTGCTGTCAACTTACTATTCAGTGTAGATGTAAGTAAGACAATATAAGGAATCCTTTTCTGTAATAAAGTGTATAATACAGCTTGATTTGGGAAACTCCTAGAAAGAGGCAGCAAACAAACACATTGACTAATCTGAGACTATCACTTACCATTTGAAAACCACCTAAGTCTAATTAAAACATAAATAAGGAACAAGTGAAGAAACAGTAATTACATATTCTGAATATTAACTATATGACAGGCACTGATGCAGCTCAATCTACCTATCTATTTAAGTTTATTTTGTTTTTAAAAGTCTTACAATGATTTAGCTGTGAAGTACATAGAATTATCACAATTTTTAAAAAGAAGAATCTCAAGTAACCCATCATAAAGGGCTCTTAGGAAAGAGTAAAGCACAAACCTCTTGCCAACCAATAAACTTTAGTCACACTTGTCTTGTGCTCTTCTACAATTAGGATTATTATTATTAGGCCCAAGAGAAGAAATGGTCCCCATTCATACATAAATACCCAGAGCAGAAATAACTATGGATTCTTGTATTTAAGCTAAGAGGATAAATGACTATGACAAATAATAGGAAGATTTTTTAAAAAGGCAAGAAATAGATGAAAATGATCGACACAACACATGAATGTTAAAAATCTAAATTACCTAGATATACAGTGCTGAAAGTAACTGTTATGTATTATTTATATAAATAACATCTAGTAAGCTATAGTTAATTCACCTTAGTTAAATGGTCTGATGAAACCAGACCAAAATGGTTAAAAGTATTTCTGTGTTAGTATGGGAATCAGATGAAGAAATACACACACAGTTCCAAAGACAATGACTGGCACATATAAGCTTCTCAATATTATTTCTGTATAATAGGATTTTCTGTGTATGTATACATGCATGTGCATGTGCATATGTATGTCTGTGTGTGAATGTGTGAGGTGTGCAGTGTGTTTAAGACACATACCTACATATTGAGAGGTATGTACATACCTACATATTGAGAGGAAGACATTGAAATAGTCTTTCCTAGATAGACTTCATGTTGAAGACAGTCCAGAAACTCCATTTCAATAATACACTTCATCAGAAGTTGCAGTCATTGTGCTCATTTTATTTCCTTATCTTCATATGAAAATTGATATTTTTTTCTTTCTTCATATGGTAGATAATTATTTTAGAATTAAAACATTGAAGAACCCTGTTCAACTAATGAAGGGTAAGCACATTTTTTTTTTTTTTTAAACGGAGTTTCTGTATCTTTTACATTTCAGGATCTTATCTGCTTCTTCTATCACATCTCCCTACAGCTCTTAAAAATTATTTTTACCTTGTATCTGATCAAAATTTTTCTGTTCAGAAGTTTGAGTTCAAGCCTCTGCAGTTCTCTCAGCTTGCTGGTGATTATTGCTCAATAGCATTCACTTTTCTCCATCTCTTGTTGAATATAGCTTCTATTTTTCTCTTCAAAAAAAGGTTATAAATTTCTGCAATCTGTTTTGCCCTACGTGAATCACATCAAACACACCCTTGAGAGATTATGGTTCATCCTTTCTGACATCTGGGGGAGCAGCCCAAAGCTCAGAAGAAAAATTCAACACTGAGCTCTTTGAGTAAGGGGCTTGAAAATTCTATTTGATGATTTTTATATTTCCCCTGCAAAGCACTAAAAGAATGACAATACTTATCCCATATCTATTTTATAGAACCATTGCAGGGATTCATTAGATCATCTATGTTATGTGCTTGGGGCCTTCAAAGTAAACTGCTCTAGGATCTTATCCCCAGCTTTTCATCCTTTGGCCCTTTGATGACCTTTCACTGCAGCTAGGATAGTTAATTATTTGAAATTTTTTTCAAAAAATAGCAGTGATAAAGAGAGGTATCATACAGATTTTTCTTAGAAGCTCAGTATAAAACAGCAGGCATTTGGACAATACTTGTTTTCTTCCCTGTGAGATATCTCTGCAGTGAATACCTCGAAAGTGCTCTGCAACTGTGTGCGTACCTGCAGGTCTCCCTTTAGCAAGAGATTCTGTGCTAACGTAGGTCCTTGAGGAAGCCGACTCTCCTTTCAAGACTCCAAAATTCCATGCAATGCGTACACTGTACATTCAGTGCATATAACCACATGTTGCATAGTGACATAGAGCTACACTAAGACAATATAAATTAAAATTTGCCACAAATTTATGGAGTTTTAAGAACACATACATAAAACAGTTAATTTAGATTCACAAAATCCAGTCACATAGGAGTGTAACCAGTAGTCTTCAAACAACTAGCACTGTGTGTGGCATATATAGTAGGTGCTTAATAAATGCTCACTTAATGAAATGATTACTAGAAAAGGGCACTTCTGCTTTACCCATGTAATAACTGGTTCTTGCCACTTGAGTTCTTCCTTCCTCATGCATTCTCATACTAGGAAAGATAAAAATTTTCTGACTTCTCATTTCATTTTAGAAAAGGAAAAGTGGCTTTGTTAACCACTGAAACCTCAACATAGGGACTTGTGATTTTTATATCTCTATGATCATCCTGGACTCTTCCACAGGTAATACATTACCCATAAATTTCTTATTTTCATTCTTCATAATGTTCCAATTTTTATATTTAATTTTTTTCTGCAGTGGTATTGACATGCCTATGTAACCTTTCGGATGAGGAATTTAACTAGATGCTACTGAAAATGTTTTATAACCTTGTAGCAATACAATTCTCCTTACATCTTTTTCATATACATTTGGTGCTACATCCTGGTAGAACTGAGCCAATTTTGGACTCTATAGCTACTATAAAGACAAAAGGTAAATAAATAAAAATGAAATACAACCACATTATTGAAAAAACATTGTGGTTTTCACAAAGTAGTAATAATACTTTATCTTTAGGTTTGGAGATTTATATTTACAAATTATACTCAGAAAAATTATCTCACTTGATTCTCACATTCTTGAATAACTAGTCCTATTTTTCACCTATTCTACAGACACATACAAACACTTCACAAATAAGGGAATTAAAACAGAATATTTAAATCCTACTTATATTGAACGAATTCACCATGAAACTTTTGTTTTGTTCACACTTGCATAACGTGTACGGAATTCGTGGGTTCTTGGTCTCATTAACTTCAAGAATGAAGTCACAAACCCTCGCAATGAGTATTATAGTTCTTAAACATAGTGTGTCTGAACTATGTTCCTTCAGATGTTCAGATGTGTTGGGAGTTTTTTCCTTCCGGTGGGTTCGTGGTCTCCCTGACTTCAGGAGTGAAGCAGCAGACCTTCGTGGTAAGTGTTACAGCTCTTAAGGCAGCACGTCTGGAGTTGTTCCTTCCTTCCTTACAGCTTGTTCATTCCTCCTATTCAGTTCACTGTCTTGCTGACTTTAGCAGAGATGCTGCAGACCTTCACAGTGAGTGATACAGCTCATAAAAACAGCATGGACCCAAAGAATAAGCAGCAGCAATATTTATTGTAAACAGGAAGAGCATAAAACTTCCACAGTGTAGAAAACAACCCAAATGGGTTGCCATCAGCTGGCTCAGGCAGCCTGCTTTTATTCCTTTATCTGGCCCCACCCGCATCCTGCTGATTGGTCCATTTTCCAAAGAGATTGGAAAGAGGCTGATTGGCCTCTTTTACAGAGAGCTGATTGGTCTGTTTTACAGAGAGCTGATTGGACCATTTTGACAGGGTGCTGATTGGTGTGTTTACAATCCCTGAGCTAGACACAGAGTGCTGATTGGTGCATTTACAATCCTCTAGCTAGACAGGAAAGTTCTCCTAGTCCCCACTAGATTAGCTAGACACAGAGCACTGATTGGTGCATTTACAAACCTTGAGCTAGACACAGAGTGCTGATTGGTGTGTTTACAAACCTTGAGCTAGACACAGAGTGCTGATTGATGTGTTTATAATCCTTTAGCTAGACACAGAGTGCTAGACAGAAGAGTTCTCCAAGTCCCCACTAGGTTAGCTAGATACAGAATACTGACTGGTGCATTTATAAACCCTGAGCTAGACACAGAGTACTGATTGGTGTATTTACAAAAAATTGAGCTAGATACAGAGTACTGATTGGTGTATTTACAATCCCTTAGCTAGACATAAATGTTCTCCAAGTCCCCACTAGCCTCAGCAGCCCAGCTGGCTTCACACCAAGTGGATCCCACACCAGGGCTGCAGGCAGAGCTGCTTACCAGTCCTGCGCATGTGCCTGCACTCCTCAACCCTTGGGCAGTGGATGAGACTGGGAGCCAAGGCACACGGGGCCAAGGCACAGGGGACAGTGCGCATCGGGGAAGCTCAGGCATGGTGGGCTACAGGCCCCCAGCCCTGCCGCGGGGAGAGTCAGCTGAGGCCCTGCGAGAATTTGCGTGCAGTGCCTGCGGGCAAGCACTGCTGGCAGACTCCCCGCATCCACTGCAGCTACTGGCCCAGGTGCTAAGCCCCTCATTGCCCTGGCCCGGCTGCGCTGGCCAGCTGCTCCGAGTGCAGAGCCTGCAAAGCCCACGCCCACCCGGAACAACTCCCACTGGCCCGCAAGCCCTCCCGCGCCTCTCCCTCAACACCTACCCGCAAGCAGAGGGAGCCAGCTCCGGCCTCGGCCAGCCCAGTGAGCGGCTCCCACAGTGCAGTGGTGGGCTGAAGGGCTCCTCAAGCAATGCCAGAGTGGATGCCAGAGGCCGAGGAGGCACTGAGAGCGAGGGCTGCTAGCATGTTGTCACCTCCCAATAATATTTCCATGCTGTTCTCTAAAGGAGTTGTACTGTTTAACATTACCTCCAGCAATGGGAGAGGACCTTGCCAATTGTTGATATGGTTGCTCATTTTACTTTTAACCATTCTCATCAGTGTGTAATAGTAAGTCACAAATACAATATCAGAAAAATTTTAATTTTTCTTTTCCTAATGTCGTATGAAATTGAGTACCAATTTCATATGCTTACTTGCAATTTATATTCCTAATTTCGTATGGTGTCTGCCAAAATATTTACTCTTATGTTTTCAAGATTTTTTTTTTTTTTTTTTTTGACAATCTCGCTCTGTCAACTGGGCTGTAGTACAGTGGCGCAATCTCGGCTCACTGCAACTTCCACTTCCTGGGTTCATGCTATTCTGCCTCAGCCTCCGGAGTAGCTGGGACTATAGGCGCCTGCCACCATGCCCAGCTGTTTTTTTGTATTTTCAGTAGAGATGGGGTTTCACCGTGTTAGCCACATGGTCTCAATCTCCTGACCTCGTGATCAGCCTACCTCAGCCTCCCAAAGTGCTGGGATTACAGGCGTGAGCCACTGCACCATTGGTTTTGTTTTGTTTTGTTTTGCTTGTTTGTTTTTTTAAAGACAGGGTCTCACTCTGTCACCAAGGGTGGAGAGAAGTGGCTCCAGCTCAGCTCACTCCAACCTAGACTTCTGGACTCAAAGCATCCTCCCACAGCCTCCTGATTAGATGGAACCATAGGTGTGCTCTACCACGCTTGGCCAATTTTTTTTTTTTTTTTAAATTTTCTGTAGAGCTGGGATTTCACCATGTTGCCCAGACTGGTCACGAACTCCTGAGCTCAAGCAGTCCACTCACCTCAGCCTCCCAAAGTGCTGGGATAACAGCTGTGGGCCACTACACCTGGTTCAATAATTCTGTATATATTGTGGATAGAAGTTATTTTTTAGATATGTCACTTGCAAATATTTTTCTTTCCCTCTGTGAGTTGTCTTTTTATTTATTATCTTTACAGTGACTTTCATAGAGTAGAACTTTATGATTATAATAATTTCAATTTATCAATGTGGAATTCCATAGGTCATATTTTTGGTGTCATATCTAAGAAATCTTTGATGTTTTTACCAGTAGGTATGACATTAACTTACAGGTATTTTTAGATGCCCTTTATGAAGTTCCTTGCACTTTTATTCTGAAGAGAGTTTTTAATAAGAATGGGATATTAGATATTTTCAAGCGCCTTCCTGTGCCTATGAAAATCAGCATACATTTTCCTCCATATGAGACAGATTGTCAAAATTTTGTTTAGAATTTTTTCATGTATATGCATTAAGAATTTTGGTCGGCCGGGCGCAGTGGCTCACGCTTGCAATCCCAGCACTTTGGGAGGCTGAGGCGGGC
Organism: Papio anubis; assembly: GCF_008728515.1. Lineage (NCBI taxonomy): Eukaryota > Metazoa > Chordata > Mammalia > Primates > Cercopithecidae > Papio > Papio anubis. Next base: position 36,284,881 of record NC_044987.1, on the reverse strand, counting down.
AGATCATGAGGTCAGGAGATCGAGACCATTCTGGCTAACATGGTGAAACCCCGTCTCTACTAAAAATACAAAAAATTAGCCAGGCGTGGTGGTGCGTGCCTGTAGTCCCAGCTACTGGAGGCTGAGGCGGGAGAATGGCGTGAACCCGGGAGGTGGAGCTTGCAGTGAGCAGAGATCGCGCCACTGCACTCCAGCCTGGGCGACAAAGCGAGACTCCGTGTCAAAAAAAAAAAAAAAAAAAAAAAAAAAGATTTTTGGTCTATGATTTTATTTTTGTAGTATCTTTGTATGGTTTTGGCATCAGGGTAATACTGATACTTTACAGTATTGGCTTTACAAAATTAGTAGAGACATATTCTCCTTTTTGAAATTTCTGGAATTATTTGCATAGAATTGGTGTACTTTCTTCCATGCATGTTTGCTAAATATTCAAACATCTACAGATAGGGCCATCTGGGCCTGGAGTTTTAGATGTGGAAAGGTTTTGTCAAAAACGAGGAAGGGGCTGAGATTTTAGCCAACTTGTAAGCCAACAATTTAGCCTGCCACGTTTTCGTGGATGCAGAAAGAGGACACAAGACAACTTGACTACTCACAGCATAGGAAGTATCATGAGTATTACCATATTTGTGTCATTTCCCTTTTCACTTTATTTCATATGTTATCCCGTGTTATCCCGTTAGACCCAGAGAGATGCCTGCATATGCAATGAGCTGTGTTGAGAGGAACGTTTAGTTAATGGAACCCACTTATTTTTTTAGTGTTCTGTAGACACTTTGTTGCGATCCTGAACAGTAGGTGAGCCTGTCTTCTCCTCCAGAGGCAGATACTACCTCTGTCCTCTGAGGTTGTAAGGAAACATTCTCTATCCTCCCAAGGCTAACATTGCTTCTATCTTCCAAGCATATTTGCTCTACAAACATTGTTAGAAACGTTATCTGAAACAAAGGGCAGTTAGTGCCTCTGCTCAAAAGATATGCAGATATGGAGAAACCCATAGAAAATTCTCTTATAGGCTATTTAATGCAAATTCAATTCCTTTAATAATATAAAGTTATTCAGGTTTTACATTTCTTCAGTGTGCTTTAGAATGCAATTTTTCTATTTCATCTAATTTGTTGAACATATTTACATAAAGTTTTTCATAACATTCTTTTACTATACTTCTGCTGTCTGTAGAATCTGTCACCTTTGATACCTTAGAACTACTCTATATTTTCATATATATACAGAAAGAGAGAAAGAGAGAGACATACAGTAATAAATGCTGTTCCCTTTAATAAAGTATGTGTTTGTATATATGCATATATATGTGTGCGCATATATATGTGTGGTGTTTGGCAAGACCCCCTTGATGTAAGCGATACAAATCTGATTTATAACTCTAAATATTTTAGCCAAACTTAGAACGGAGTTTTCAGAAGTGTAATGGGATATATTGACAACTAAAACTAAGGTAGGGCCAGGCGCAATGGCTCTTGCCTATAATTCCAGCACTTTGGGAGGCCAAGGCAGACAGATTACTTGAGGTCAGGAGTTCGAGACCAGCCTGGCCAACATGGTGAAACCCTGTCTCTACTAAAAATACAAAAATTAGCCAGGGATGGTGGCACATGCCTGAAATCCCAGCTACTTGGGAGGCTGAGGCAGGAGAATCGCTTGAACCCAAGAGGTGGAGGTGGCAGTGAGCTGAGAGCATCCCACTGCATTCCAGCCTGGGTGACAGAGTGAGACTCCATCTCAAAGAGTAAGATCCATTAAAACTCAAGAAGAGGTGTTTAGTTTAACCAGGCCTTAGGAGCCTGAATAGTGCCAGTACTTTCTTTCTACATATTCTATGCTTTTATCTGTGGATCATCTTAATTTGTTTCTCTCTGAAAACTGAGTCCTACTATATGGTAAGAAACACTGCCACTGACAGGTTTGAAATTTCCTATCTCACAGCATATGCTCAGATAGGATTGACCTATGGGCTGTTTAATCTCCAATTCCAAAATTGACAGAAAGTGCTATGATATGTAAGAGATAAATCTCAGGTAGGCTGGGAAGAGTCATGCTAGAAAACACAGAGGAGTCTCGTGTTTTGGAGACTCTATTAGTGCAGGCATCAAGCTCGGGCAGGCAATGTGTAGAGAATATGTAATATTGGTTTCCAATTCCAAGTAAAAATAAGTTGACTTATATGTATAATATGCACCTAAAAGTGTGTATGATAAAAAAGGATTGTTTCTCTGGCAACTCCTCTGTCCTCAGTTCTATACATCTCAATGCATTTGAGTACATTTAATTCAGTATCTTTAGTGTCCTCCTGAATGTTCATGTTAGCAAGATTTTACCCTATATCAGTTACCGTGAGAACCCTTTTCCATCATTACGGTCATGTGAATTTGAAAACATCTAATATCTATGATGTTCAGTTATGTCATGTGAAATATGAGGAACTGATTATACAAGCTTGATATGTCAATGCCAGTGATACAAATATCACCAAATATTGATTCCAACCATCAGATATATTTTATTTGACCTACACTATATATTTTTGAATTAAAACTTGTGATTATATGGCTCAGTTGAATTATAGAAATGCATAACATAAATCTGGAGCTGAGTAGTGGTCACTCCCTTTAAAAAGGCATGCTCTCTACCTTCTATTTCTGTCCCTATTTAACTGGCATCACTGTGAGGTGGTACCATTTGACCTTGTCAGGTATTTGATATTGTGAACCCTGGTTAATTGGAACGATGAATGTGAAAATTCCTAGCCTTCTTTCTGTTGAAAGAGGTTTCTAAATTTGAAATCTGAAAATTATTTTTATTGCTCTCATTAATCTATAAAATTGTAAGTTCCCTGAACACAGAGATTATGTCTATGTAATTTGTGAATTATTCACATCACTTAATACATTGCCCATGAGAAATAAAATTCTTGGAAGCAATATTTGGTAAAAACTATTTAGCACTTCTCTTTCTGTGCATTGAACTTTCAGATTCAAGGGCTTATGGGTTCGACCCTCATCCAGAGGGCTCTTTCCCAGTCTTCTTATAGGCGCAGGGGAGAAGTCCAGACAGAAACCAGGATCTGTAATAATCACTTGGTGCTGACATGCATGATATTATAATACTACATAGAAAATTTTGTTCTTTAAAAATATTATGAAGACAGAAAGATTAATATTTTAAAATAGCTAAACCTGAATCCAGATTTCCAATATAACTTTCTAATACTTTTAATCCTTTGAATTCATTCTCTCTGAATTCTTTGTAAAATATAACTACAAATATGGCAGCAAGTTTTGATGAGGAATTGAAAAATAAATGGTAAGGCAGATATATCTGAGTTAACTGAAGCAAGTGTGTGTGTGCGCACATGTGCGCATGCATGTCCCCCTCACTGCTATTTATGTAATTTTACCTCAGGATGGCATCAAAATTTCCCTCTATAAAATTCTTATTTTGAAAGCTGCATGCTATTTAGACAAGGATAGCAAAACAAACAAACAAAAATTAAAACTGAAACCAAAGACCTCTGCTTATTCTCATTTGCTGCAAAACAATGTTGATATTCATATCTTAATTTATAGCTATGACTATATATACAATCATATCTATATATAAATTTATAGTATCCTATTCATTCTAATTCTGATTTTTGCTTTCCAAATTATTAAAAGCATTGCATTCAAACCTTCTAAATAATGTATCTATTTTGAAAATCTAATACAGCAGGACTAGGCAAACTACGACTGACCTTCTGCCTGGTTTTCTAAAGAAAATTTTATTGGAATACAGCTATGCTGCTTCAATTACCTGTTACTCATGGCTGTTTTCACACTACAAATAGGGAGTGGAGTAGTTGTAAGAGAGACCATGTGGCCCACACAGCCTAAGAAAATTTACAAACTGATGTTTAGAGAAAAAGTCTACGAACTTTTGCATTAGATAATAGTAAGGAAATAATAATTATGACATATAAGGTAGGTTCAGGTATAAAAGTTTACATACATACATATACTTGCACAAACATATACAGAGAGAGAAAGAGAAGAAGCCACTTTTCATGGTAATTTGGGACCTGAGGTGATTTTATTTTGTTTCTATTTAAAACCAATAATTTCTCAGTAAGCATTTTTTTCTTGCTTGCAGAGCTCTTGATATAGCATTGCTTGCTATAGCCTTAATATTTTTATTGTAAATAAACATGTTTTTGAGCAATATTATATCAGTACTCTCATGGTTTCATGTGTTCCTGAAATATTTTTCTATAAATATCTTTGCTATAAAATTACTGATGACCCCAAATAAACCAGGAAAAATCTAGAGATTTATCTGTCCTCAAATGATATGTTGATACTATCAGTAGCACTAGAATTATAAATACAACTATTATTTTTCCTTCAAAGTTCACACAAACCTATTAAGATGGCTTGTATAATAACATTACAAATCATCAGGTGAAGGATTACGTAAAACTAACCATAATTATTGACCTGAAATCTTAAAATTTCCCCTCATATATTATTTTCAATTACTTAACGACATGTTTGTTCCATTTGAAAATATTACCTAACCATAATTGCAGGAGTCAAGTGCTGATTTAGGTTTTTGAAAGGAAAGCCTTCCTAATTTTGATTACCAAAGCAAAATACATATATCAATAAAAATATAAGGATTAAATGTACTGGCATATTTAGTCAGTATCTTATTGTTGTATGTAAAAAAAACCACAGTGAGAAGTATTTTGTTATTTTAATTGTGAATCTTTCAGTGTTTAAAGGTAATGACTAAGGAAGAAAAATTAGTTGATTTTAATGTCATTTTTTTCTTATTTAATGAACAAAAATAAAAGTTTTATCCATGAAAGACAGAGTGGCTCTACCCAATTCATTATGTGTTTATTTCTAATTATTTATTCATAGTATATTGAAATAATTTAAAACAAAAGGAAAATTAGCAGTCATAAAATTAGCCCACTCTACTTTTTCATAGCAGACATTCTAGACATATGCTTTATATTTTCAGAAAATTAATTTTAGAATAAGGCCAATACAAATATGTAAAATTGGGAAATATTTTATTCTAGTTTTGTCATTCAAATAAAGATACCTTGAATAAATCATAGTATCACTCCATAGGAAGATATAAATCATACATGCCCAAATATAAGAAAAGAGGTGTTTTTTTCCTCTTCATAAATTCTCTCTCAAGGAAGAGTTAATGTGCATACCTCATCAAACACACACAGTGACTTCCCTCCTCTTCAATGGATGAGCCACGCCTGTTCCAACCTAATATCAAATTCTTAATGGTGCACCAGTTCCCACTCCCTCTCTCCCATTCAATTGATTTTTCTCTCACATTTTTTTCTATATCCTCTATATTTAAAATTTTCCTTCTTTTATAGTTAATAATATAGAATGCTTCCAATGTGCCAAGAGAACTTGTAGGTGCTTTACACATGTCTTGATTTTGTAATCCTTATTTAATCCTATGGTTTACCATTATCAAATCCATTTTACAGATAAAGGAATTAAGCCAGAATTTGAATCCAGGAAATGTGGCTCCAGATTCTATGATCTTAAACACTGTACTATTATGTTTTTCTTAAGCAGAAAAACAAAAAACTGTGAGACCTCCAATCTTTAAACAAAGAATGCCCTCTCTTGATTCCCACACTGTCCTCTAGCTACAAACTCATTTCTTGTCTAGGTCAGCAATTGCCTCTTTTGCCAATTGGAATTTTTTGTAAACATCATACTCAAGTAATCAGCAGCCTTTAAACATGGTAGTTTATCCTTTTAATATATAAATCAAGACCTGTCACTCCCTTCTTGCATAGACCCTTCCATTGGCTTCCTGTCACATTTAGAGGAACTTTAACTTATCATGGTATACGGGTATACAAGACTCTGCCACAAGGGGCTTTGGCTGTCTCTCAGTCTCACATCCTACCTCTTTCCTCCTTGATGGTATTCTGACCATAGTATGCTCCTTCTTCAGGCCTTTTGCTCTGTTGTTCTTGCTGAATGAGAACACTTCAGCCTGTACTTTTGTAAGTTTTCTGTCTTCAAGGCTTTAAGTTCATTTTACTCAGCTTAATCTGACCAGAAAATCTGTAAAAGACAGAGGTACAAAAAAGACCCTCATTAGCCTCAGTTGTTTCATGAATCAAATGGCTGTGCTTTGTAGATAGACCATCTAATTTAATTTACTAGACTTTGCTTAAAATCAGAAAACATGGGTTAAAGCCCCATATTATCATTTATTAACTAGAACATTTGTGCTGGAATAAAAAGTATTCTTAGTGCTTCCTGAGGAGATTGTGTTTACATCTATACAGTTTCCTGTGGCTATGCATACAGATACACATACAAACACATACAAACATGAGACACAAATATGAGAGAAAGAGACCCAGAAAGAGAGATGGAGAAAAGGAGAGAGGAGAAGGAAACAAAGGGAAGAGAAGGGAAGGGGAGGGGAGGGAAGGGGATGAAATTATGAAATTACCTCTATGTTTAAATAAAAAAGTTTATCACCTCTTTTAGCTCAATGTATATGCATTTTAATTTCTTGTGGGGTATCATTTCTTCTTTTCTTTTAAATTAATAGCTTACTATTCATCTAAAACTAGAAAAACTCCCTACAATTTAAAATAGATGACAATCTACATATCTATACTTGTATATTTAATTTCATTATTACTTAACTTGAAGGATTTCTATGAATTTTAAGAGATAACAGTGTTTATAACATGCATGACATACAGTAAGCAATGAATACTCATTTTAGTAATTTATTTACTTATTGTAATATATTTATGACCACTGTTAGTTTTATCTGAACTACTAAGGGAGCTTCTGTGATCAACTTTATCAACAAAAGTAGTAATTGTCATATTGCTATAAAGAAATACCTGAGACTGGGTAATTTATATTTAAAAAAAAAGAGTTTTAATTGGCTCATGGTTCTGTAAGCTATACAGGAAACATAGTGGCATCTGCTTCTGAGGAAGCCTCAGGAAGTTTACAATCATAGCAGAAGCTTAAGGGGAAGCAGGCACATCACATGGCGTAAAGCAGGAGAGAGGGGGTGCAACACACTTTTAAGCAACCAGATCTCTCAAAAACACCTACATACAAACATGAGACACAAAGATGAGAGAAAGAGCGAGCGAGAAAGAGAAAGAGAACAACTCATTGTCGCAACAACGGTATCAAGAGGATAGCGCTAAACCATATTTCAATCACCTTCCATCAGGCCCCACTTCCAACAATGGAAATTGACAATTCAACATGAGATTTGTTCAGGAACATGTAGCCAAACTATGTCACTCTTTAAGAATGCAAAGTGCGGGAGGCCGAGGCCGAGGCGGGTGGATCATGAGGTCAGGAGATCGAGACCATTCTGGCTAACATGGTGAAACCCCGTCTCTACTAAAAATACAAAAAACTGGCCGGGCGTGGTGGCGGGCGCCTGTAGTCCCAGCTACTCGGAGGCTGAGGCAGGAGAATGGCGTGAACCTGGGAGGCGGAGCTTGCAGTGAGCCGAGATCGCGCCACTGCACTACAGCCTGGGTGACACAGCGCGAGACTCCGTCTCAAAAAAAAAAAAAAAAAGAATGCAAAGTGCATACATTACCTTAAACACAATAGGAACTTAACATTTAAGTGTCATCTCCAAAGGAAGTTTTCATTCTCTACAAACATTTCACATTTCAATTTCTTAAAGTGAATACTATTTGTAGAAATAACCTCAGTTAACTTTTAAATAATGCCATGACCCCATAGTATCAGAATAGAGTTGATGGCCTTCTCAAGAGAGGTTTCGTACTATGCCAAAATCTTCATACCTTAAAACCTATGAGGCAATTTCTTTTCGATGGATTAAAAAGCAGATAACTGGCTGGGCATGGTGGCTCATGCCTGCAGTCTCAGCACTTTGGGAGGCTGAGACAGGCAGATCACTTGAGATCAAGAGTTCGAGACCAGCCTGGCCAACATGTTGAAACCCTGTCTCTACTAAAAATACAAAAATCAGCCAGGTATGTGCCTGTAACCCCATCTACTTGAGAGGCTGAGGCAGGAGAATAGCTTGAACCCGAGAGGCGGAGGTTGCAGCGAAACAAGATCATGCCACTATACTCTATCTGGGTGACAAGAGTGAAACTCCATCTCAAAAAAAAAAAAAAAAAAAAAAAAAAGCAGTTCATCAATGCAACATTTTGTACTTTGAAGTTTTATTTAGTAAGACATAATATAAAACTAGCGAGAATTAATGAATTATCATATTTTGGGGGAAAAGCAGATTCTATTTTGAAATATATGATCAAATGCTGAATTATCTTTCCATGAAAGATAGTCACACATTTCAGATCATGAATTATAGCCATTTTGAAAATCAAGAGTAAACAACTGAAGACATGCAATAAAAATTACATACTTTAATATGTCCTACTATTTCAGTTTCTTTATTTTTCTTATTCCTTGTGCTGTGGTTGGGAGCCCTAAAAAAAACCCTAATGGTACCAGTCTTGTGTCTCCTGTGAGAACGGCCCTCTTTTCTTCCTCTGTCACTCTTAGGTTGATGTTTCTACTTTTATTTTAACCAGTATCTATGCATTAAATATGGTCTCTATTTTTGCTTAGCCCAGTAAAATTTCACATTTCTTGATGGCCATTGATGGGTGACATATGTCAATGAAATATTTATACTAATTTAGTGGTAAATTATTTTAGAGAGATTTTAGAGTTACGTCTTTTACGGTTCTAAAGTCATATGACCCAGTTACTAACTGGCTTCTATGTTTGGTCTTCTATATATGTCAACAGCAAAATAATATCCCTAGGCTTTAAAAAAAAAAAGCAGTGATGCCTATTATTAAGTATTCCTGAAAGAATTCAATCTGAGGACGCTCTATGGGATTTGCCATTTTAAAGTAGTTTTTTTTTTTTCCTTTTTTTGTAGAATGGCAAAAAGTGAATTTGTGAAAAGCAGAATTAATTTGAGAAGCTGGAATCGTAATAAAAATACTTCAGAAGTTTGTGGGTTTTTTGCTTTACTTCTTCCTCTTTATTGCATTATAACTTATATACAGTAATGACACACATTGTAAATATACAACTCAAATAGTTTTTCCATATGTAAACAATCATGTAACTGTCACCCATATCAAGATACATACAATTTCCAACTTACAACTGGCTCCTTTATGTAACCTCATGGTTGTAAACCCCTTGCAAACATATTCTAACCACTAACATCATATAGGTCCTAAAATAACATTGTTTTATTATAATGTTGAAGGCAAAACATAATTATTTCCCTGCCAGGGCCACAGTATGGAGTTTGCCAGTTCTCCTCACATCTGTGTAGGCTTTCTCTCAGCACTGTGGTTTCCTCCCACATCCCACAGCTGTGTATGTGAGGTTCAATAGTGAGTCTACATGGGCCCTGTCTGAGTGCAGGTGTGTGTGAACACACCTTGCCATGAAATGGCATCCTGTTTTGTGTCCTCACCTGCCAGGATAGGCTATGGGCACCTGTAACCCTGAACTTCACTAAGCAGGTAAATTAATATCATACTTGTTCTTATTAATTTTTTCCTAAAGATAGGTATAGCTCATATTTATTTCAATACTTAATGTTAGAAGTATTTTGGGTCTATTTAGAAGTTTGGTGATGTTTTTGTGACCAAAAATACACCAGTGTTGCAGGACTTTTCCTTAGTTCAGTTAAAGATAGGATTCCTTGTCCCATGGCCATGAAAATTCAGGCTCACAGAGAATTTGAATGGTGAGTAAGACAGGGATTTATGGGGTGAAAAGCAAGAAAAGAAGAAAACAGGGAATCTCCCTAGTGCTAGAGCACTTCCCACTGCAGCTTGAATCCAAGGTTCCACATAGGAAGAGAAGGCATCAGGCTGCAAACTTAGTGAACTTCCCAAGGCTCCACCTCAGTGGTCAGGCTGGTTGGAGTTTCTCCAGGGACCTCCCTCCCACTTGGCCATCTCACTCCCCACTCTAAAGAATTACATCTAGGCCAGACGTGGTGGCTCACATCTGTAATCCCAGCACTTTGGGAGGCCAAGGCGGGTGGATCATGAGGTCAGGAGTTCGAGACCAGCCTGGCCAAGATGGTGAAATCCCATCTCTACTAAAAATACAAAAAAATTAGGCAGGCATAATGGCGGGCACCTGTAATCCCATCTACTCAGGAGGCTGAGGCAGAGAATTGCTTGAGCCCAGGAGGCAGAGGCTGCAGTGAGCCGAGATCCGTGCAACTGTACTCCAGCCTGGGCGACGAAGCGATACTCCATCTCAAAAGAAAAAAAAAAAGGGTACATGTAAGGCCCTTGGAATAAGGATAAGGACAAAGACCGATCTTAACTGCTTCTTGCTGATAGGGGGCGCTTTTTTGGGAAAATGGCAGTCAGAGGTCGCTCTGAGGCCTATTTAAGGACTCCCAGTAGAAGGGGCCATTGTCAGAGGCACTGGTTGTGTGACCATTTAGAGTCTGACCACCTGAAGGCAGGAAGAGACAAACTAGGTTATTAGAAAACATGTATCAAAACGAAACAAAGGGGAGGGGCAAGGACAGCTCAAAAATTTAAAGGCCCTTTACCAGTCTGCACAGGGAGAGAGAGGCCAAAAGCCCAACTTTACCCTTTTGCCAGCACGTTGGGCTTCTGGGTTCCCTTCTCCTGAGCACAATCCTAAGCCAACCAGTTTAAGGTTGGGGAAATTAACTTCTTCAAGTTTAGAGGATGCATCTGAGACGAGTGTCCTACAGTACAGAGACACAATTACCTATCTGTGAAGAGAGAACCCAGGAGAAGAAAGAAAAAAAAAAAGAAAGGATTTTTTTCAAAGGAGTCCCAGGGGTTCAGGATGCATTCTAAAGGAGTACAGACTGAAGATGAATGGCCAGCCATCTAGAAAGAGGGCAGCAGACATCCCTGATTCCCTTCTCTTTATAGCAGATACTTGAGGCACATGAGAAAGAAAGGTAAAAGTGTCTTCTTTCCCACTTCCATACTTCAGCTCCGGCGACCTTGGCAGGCACCGCCATGGATACCAAAGCAGCCTGCACCCATGAAGCAGGGAAGCTTAGAGAATAGCAATTATCTGCTCTCACCTATGTCTCTTTCCCACCTACTGTCAATAGCCTGGGAGTTCCCTAGACCTCATTTATGCCATGGATATTGAAACCACCTTGCAAAATTATAACAGGAAATTATGACAGTGAAAAACTCAGACCTAACCAACTCTATCTTGCTTCTAACTCTTAAACTGTCCTTGTTCATTCCTGGGCATAGGCTGAACTAACTTTGGGAAGTAACCGAGTTCATGGTTTGACTCTGAAACAAAATTGATAACACCCCTATCCCGAAAAGACCTCATTCTTGCCTGGAGTCCAGTCTGCCTTTGCAGGACTGCCACGTAATCTACAAGATTAGAAATTACAACCAGGAGGGGTGGCTCACACCTGTAATCCCAGCACTTTGGGAAGCCAAGGCGGGTGGATCACGAGGTCAGGAGTTCAAGACTAGCCTGGCCAACATTGTGAAACCCCGTCTCTACTAAAAATACAAAAATTAGCTGGGCACAGTGGCACACGCCATTAGTCCCAGCTACTCAGGAGGCTGAGGCAGGAGAATCGCTTGAACCTGGGAGGCAGAGGTTGCAGTGAGCCGAGATCGCACCACTGCATCCCAGCCTGGGTGACTGTCTCTACAAATCAGGTGTCATGCAGCCTCTGGCTCCAAGAGTCTGAAACTCCCCAATTGCTCCTGGGGATAACATCACTATTGTAAAACCTAAAATCAGTGCTTCAGATATTTTGCAGACCCTGCACTCAGTGGATCAGTTGACACCACCGAAACTAGTAATCTGGCTCCACAAGTTCTGCCGTCACACCCAAGAATAGAAGATATTAAAAAAAAAAAACTAACTGCAACCTCTTATGATTCCATCTCCAACCTGACCAACCAGCACTCCCCACATCCCAAGCCCCTACCTGCCAAATTATCTTTAAAAACTCTGAGGCCTGAATGCTTAGGGAGACTGATTTGAATAACAAAACTCCAATCTCCTGCACAGCTGGCTCTGTGTGAATTACTCTTTCGCCACCGCAATTCCCATCCTTGACAAATCAGCTCTGTCTAGGCAGTGAGCAAGGTGAACCCATTGGTCTGTTAAAATACTAATGTGGCCTTTAGCCATGAAACAGCTTCGGCTTGGCTTAAGCGGCACAAATCAGCCACACTCACCTGCGCTATGCCTTTTAACCTGCGTTATCACCTGCCTCCGAAGCCCTCAGATCCAGTTTTCTTTCCTAGGGCTTTGACCCAAAGCTTGGAATTGAGTCTGGGACAAAAATGTGTCTTGGGGGGTGGTTGCATGGACTCCTTATTAAAGTCAAATGCTGACGTGAAACTGTGGAACTGAGTCCTTCTTCAACAAGAGAGAGAAAAGGATGTCTTGTAACACACTCAGATAACTGGTAGCTACAGTTATTCTTTCTAGGATGTGGGTGCGTGGTGCTTGGCTTTGGTTAGTTCCTTCGGTCTTACTGTCTCCAGAGAAAACCCCCGGGTGATGGGCACCCTATTTATTCCAGTCACCTGGAAGGATTTGTAGAGTAATTTCTCAGAACTGGAATATTGATCCAGATTTTGACATTACCCATCCCCTTTTGTTCTTTCTGAGCTTCCACCAGAGATTGCTGATAGGTTCACAGGAACAAGCCGGGTAAGTCTGAAATGTAGGCAAAAACTTAAAAACTAGTGAGTTTAGAATTTAATGACAAATATATGATACATTTTGAAACGTGATTTCTCTCTCTCCAGTCGGTTTTCATTAAAAAAATCATCACAGGACTGGTTTGCAAAATAGACTTTAGTATTATACTTGGACTGATTATTTGCATAAAGTATAGCAAGAACAATTATTTCGACACAGGCCTTTTGAATTGGCTTTGATGGAAGTTTGTTCCACAGGTAATCTCAGATAAGACCTTCTAAAGCCAAGCTCAACAAGGGGTTTGTATTCTCAAACACCTGTGAGTTGGGTGATCCTTTCCTCTTTGGGTTCTATAATAAACTTGGAGCTCCTAGACCTGTTAGAAAGTGACATTCTTTACTGATCACAAGTCAGGAACCCTGTACAGGGACTGCACAGACAAGGGTACGAGGCCAGCTTCCCCACTGGGCTTTTATTGGCTCTACAAGTCGAGATTGACTCCTTAAAGGGAAGCATACCCTTCCAGTCAAAGCCTTTGTAAAATACCCAGTTTCTCCAATTGTGTTCTGTTGCAAAAGAAAAATGATTCTTACTGCATTGATGCAAACAACTACACTGCCATAAGATTACTCACAGATGGTTTCCAAATTCTAGAAGAACCAGGCAGAGAGAAATAAACATGCTCCAAATTTTGATCACAGGAGTGAATACCTTAATTATTAAACGCTGTAAATAGTTCAAAATAAGCTTTCTTGACTCTGACAAACAAAGATCAGCAATATTCCAAGCAAAAGACAGAAAGACTTGCTTCAGCTTCCTGATTTCAGTCCATTTAGTTAACTCTTGTTTTGCTTGATATTTGTGAACATTTCTGCTCTTCTTGAGTCCTGTACATTTTCCTTTATTCTAATGTTACAATCTTCAAAGTTATCAGAAGTCTGTATTTGAGAGCACCTGTTTAAGTTCTATAGCTAATGATAAACCATCTTTTGAAAAGGATTAAAATAAGACAACAATTATCTGTGAAGAGCAAAATGTCCAGGGTAGTTACACTTAGAAACACGACCGACAAAGAAGTTTGGTTATCTTCGTGGTTTACAAACTTAACACCCTTAATCATAATTGATAGTATATACTTAGACACTAGCATTTTAGAAATGCCATATAATTTTGGAACATATATTAGCATTATTTACCAACATATAACCTAAAGAATATTGAACATCATTTTGGCAACCCCATGTACCTAAACATGTCAAATAATCCTGTTTACCTCTCTTTAATGGATAGTCCAGGAGTCCCTGGACTATCCAAAAAGCCGGGTGTCAGGAAAGACAATTTTGAAACTTAAGTTTGATTTTGGGAAGCCTGTTAAATGCATTCAAGGCTCAAAGCACTCGATATTATGAAATAAAGTTCAGATTATTACAAGTTTTTTAATTTGCCAAAATGACTCGAAAAGTTTAAAAAAGCAAAAAATCTTTTATAACCCTTTACAAATTTTGTCAAAGAGCAGATTAGCAACTTCAGAAAACCTTGTCATGCTTTTATTTCAATGATGAATTTACAGAAAAACCATATAATACCTTTTTGCTTTTAGTCAGTATGTTCACACACAGAACCTGTTCTGTGGGATTAATTTCCAACATTTTTGCACCACTTGTTTGAACCTTCAGCTTTTCCTATGGAACTCAAAACAATCCTTTAACCCTAGGCAAAAACTTACATTTCCATGCCTTCTTATGACTTTTTACTAAAAAACATTTTATTGTTCGTACATCCCTTGCATTCAAATCAATTTTCAATAGTCTCATTTACATGTTATAATGGTAACACCCAGCAACTTTTAACTTTCAGGTAAAAAGGGGTAAGTTGCTTTAATTGTGTGTTAAGTGCAGCCAGGTTTGACTCCTGCTTAATTAAGATCGTGGTTAGTTCCATATGTCCCCAGGCCTTATCAATTGCGAAGGCCAGCAAATTAAATAGCTCTCAAAACATAAAAAGTAGTTTGTAACTTCGAAACACTTAGCAAACCTTGCATCTGACATTCATAATTTAGCCCACCTATTCACATTTTGATGTGATTTACTTGTTATCCATAACCTTTAAGGCTGTTCCTACTTAGCAAAGATTAAAGTCACGTGAACTGAAAAGTACCACAGCTTTTATCTTCCCTTTAAAAAATATTAGATCCAAGCGCTTGTCTTTCTTTAGGCTAAATTAATCAGAGCTCTTTTTACAGACATCACACACAGAAGAGTCACAGGCTGAAGAAAACCCTGTCTCCACAAAATCATTGTTTACAATCAAAACTTTACGAATATAAACAGTGATATCTGGGGGATCTGGCCTAGTAAAATGTCTTCTAGAAGGGAAAAAAACCTTACAAGTTAACTTGCTGATGAGGCAGAGAAGAGGAAGGAAAGAAACAGTTTAAAAATTCCTAGGGAAGAACCAATTTTTTCCTTTTTTTTTTTTTTTTTTTTTTTTGAGACGGAGTCTCATTCTGTCACCCAGACTGGAGTGCCATGGAGCAATCTCGGCTCTCTGCAACCTCTGCCTCCTAGGTTCAAGCAATTCTCCTGTCTCAGCCTCCTGAGCAGCTGGAGGTGCTCGCCACCACGCCCAGCTAATTTCTGTATTTTTAAAAGAGATGTGGTTCCACCATATTGGCCAGGCTGGTCTCGAACTCCTGACCTCTTGATTCACCCGCCTTGGCCTCCCAAAGTGCAGGGATTACAGGAGTGAGACACCAGCCGGGCCAGAACCTCTTATTCTTATGCAACTGGTTCTTAAGGATAATAGTTAGGGATAATAGTTGAATTACTATCAATGGAGTAAAACCCCTTGGCGGGGGGAAGGGGAAGGATGCACTGTGGTTGGCAACCAGACAGCGGCTGTGCATGACCCTTGGGTTATGCGTCCTAGTCCATGCACGTAGGGGAGGGGGAGCAAGGAGCCCCCATTCGCCTGTCTTTCCCGACCCCTATACAGGAGTTGGGGGCACTTTTCCCCTAGTCTCAGAAGTGGGAGGATGGAAAGGCTTAGAAACCACAGTGAAAGGTTTTGACTCCCCATTTCACTCACCGCTTCTCGAACCCCCACGTCGTGCACCAAAAATGCTGCAGGACTTTTTTTTTAATTCAGCTAAAGACAAGGTTCTTTGTCCCACGGCCACGAAAATTCAGGCTCACAGACAAATTGAATAGTAATACAGAGTTTTATCCGGTGATATCGGGTGAAAAGGAAGAAGAGGGGGAAACAGGGACTCTCGCTAATCCACAGCGCCTACTAGAGCTCTTCCCGCCGGCAGCTTGAATCCCAGGCTCCACACAGGAAGAGGCGGGGCCAGGCTCCTCCCCACTGCAAACGTCCCAAACTTCCGGAGGCTACACCTCAGAGTGCGGGTGGGTTGAAGTTTCTCCAGGCGGCGTCTGTCACCTAGCTGCGTCAACAGGAATTTGAGTCTTGCTCATCTCAATTAGCCTGAGGTAAAATTGGTTTCCTTACATGCCATTTTGATTAAAGACACCATTTCCAAGAACCTATCAAGGAGGTTAAGTGAGGACTTCCTGTGTACAGCTGTAGCAACGTTTTCCGTTAGTAAGGGATTGCATATATGATAGAGGTTCCATAATAGAGCTGAAAAATTCCTCCTATCTCCTAGTGATGTCCTAGGTGTCCTCAAAGTTGTAGCACCACAGTTTATTTGTCTGTTTGTAGTACTGGCATAAATAAACCTACTGGGCTGTCAGTCATCCAAAAGTCTACCACATACAGTTACGTGTGGTACATAATAATAAGGGTAATAAATGACTACGTTACTGGTTTATGTATGTACTATACATTTTATCATTTTAGAGTGTACGTTCTCTCCTTGTTAAAAAATAAAAGTTAACTGTAAAACAGCCTCAGGCAGGTCTTTCGGGGGTGTTCCAGAAGAAGACATTGTTATCATAGGAGACAAGCATGTGATTGCCCCTGAAGCTCCATGCATGTTACTGCCCCTGAAGAACTTCCAGTGGGACAATACGTAGAGATGAAAGGCAATGATAGTGATGACCCTGACTCTATGTAGACCCAGGCTGATGGGTGTGTTCCTGTCTTAGTTTTTAACAACAAAGAAACGATTCAAAAGTGAAAAATAACTTATACAAAGCTGATAAAGATTGAAAGAAAATATTTTTGTATAGTATAAATTGTGTATGTGTTTTAAGCTACATGTTATTACTGAGGAGTTAAAAAGTTTAAAAAGTTAGAGTAAAAAAGTCAAGGCCAGGTGCAGTGGCTCACACCTATAATCCCAGCACTTTGGGAGGCTGAAGTGGGCGAATCACCTGAGGTCAGAAGTTCCAGACCAATATGATAAAACCCACGTGTCTACTAAAATTACCAAAATTAGCTGGGCGTGGTGGCAGATGCCTGTAATCCCAGCTACTCAGGAGGCTGAGACAGGAGAATCCCTTGAACCCAGGAAGCAGAAGTTGCAGTGAGCCGAGATTGCGCTATTGCACTCCAGCCTGGGCAACAAGAGCGAAACTCTGTCTCAAAAAATAAAAATAAAAATAAAAAAAGTCACAGTAGGCTAACGTTAATTTATTACAAAGGAAAAAAATATAGATTTTTAAATAAATTAAGTGTAGCCTTAGTGGACAGTGTTCAAGAAGTCCACATATTGTACAGTAATGTCCTCAGCCTTCACATTTACTCACTCACTCATTCCCTCACCCAGAGGAAGCAGACCTGCAAGCTCCGTTTGTGGTAAGTGTCCTGTATATAAAAATTACACAATTTTTTATCTTTTATACCATGTTTAGTATACGTTTTCTATGTTTAGATATTATATACACAAAGATTACATACACAGACCATTTTAATTGTCTGTGCAGTACAGAGGGGCCTCAAATAATGTTTTTTGTTATAATGTCAATGAGGAAAAAAAAAATCACTTTCTCTCCAGGTACTCTGGTTTCCTCCCACATCCCAAAGATGTACATGTCACGTGAATTGCTGTGTCTATATGGTCGCAGTCTTATGTGTGTGGAGGTGTTTGTGAGTGTACCCTCCCACGAAACAGAGCCCTGTCCAGGGCTGGTTTCTGCCTCATGCATGTGCTACAGGGACAGCTTCTACCACCTGGGACCCTAAACTAGAATAAGGGAGTTGGCGAATGAATAAATGAATACAAATTATTGTAAAATAAAAATTCATAAAATATATGATAATCATATAAATGCATGACAATAAATGATGTAGTATTGTGGCAAGCCAGGTCTCACTAACACAAGCCTCCGTAACAACTGTTTCTGTACTGACTGAGTGGTTAAGTTAAATATTAAAAGCCCAATGCCCTTATACAAAAGCTAGGGTGTAACAAAAGCTCACCAAGAGTTTTGCCTTGGCCTTAAAGCATGACAAAATAACCAAATAATTTTTTTTTTTTTTTTTTTTTTCTTGAGACAGAGTCTGGCTCTGTTGCCCAGGCTGGAGTGCAGTGGCAGGATCTCGGCTCACCGCAAGCTCCGCCTCTCGGGTTCCCGCCATTCTCCTGCCTCAGCCTCCCAAGTAGCTGGGACTACAGGCGCCCACCACTGCCCTGGCTAAGTTTTTCTATTTTTAGTACAGACGGGGTTTCGCCGTGGTCTCGATCTCCTGACCTCGTGATCTGCCCGCCTTGGCCTCCCAAAGTGCAGAGATTACAGGCGCAAGCCACCGCGCCCGGCCCTTTAACCAAGGAATTCTTAACAGGACCCATTAAGGATTAAGCAAGTTTAATTGTGGGTCATCTGCATCTCACTATTGGGCCATGAGAAATACCAGGCCGAGCCTCAATGTGGTCTGGGAACAGTATGAAAGTGCACAGCAAGCCAGCCATATTTATTCTTGTTTGTTTTTGAACTGCATGGTGGTGAGAGATGCTCCTTACAACATCTGCTTTATAAAAATTTATTCATTGATTTAACCCATCCCCACTACAACCGCCAGCACTCAACGATTCACCAAAATTGGGTAAATGATTATCTTCTTTTTATTAATCTTTCTTAAACATATATGTAGCCCACATTCAGCTCAATGTTTAATATTAAAAGTGTTTTGGGGTCTTTATGTAGATATTTGGTGATATTTTTGTGACCAGAAGTATACTATAGAAACTTAACCCTTAATTATCTCAATTTGCCATGAAAAAATTGGTTTGTGATATGTCATTTTGCTTAAAGGCACAGTTTCCCAGAACTGATTGATGACATTAAATAAAAACTTACTGTATTTCTTTTGTGTGTTTTTGAACTTTATATGAACGTCATCAAACCGTATGTATTTTTTGTTCTTTATTTCTTTCCCTCACCACTATACCTAAAATCTATGTAATTCCTTGCAGTTTGTAGCTTTATCATTGCTGTGTATATTGTATTCACTTGTATGAATACATTTCAGAAGTGTTTTTGTAATCATAAGTGTAAATTATGTTTCATATACATTACACACCAGAATATTTAATTTAATGTGCATGAAGATTATAAATAAATTGTTAATTTTCAGGGATCAATGATTACCGGCAAAATGTCATTATTCATTGTCTTTCAGTGGAGAACAAACTGGGCACTTTCTTTTGAAAGACTTACACAAGCTCTAGCCACTTTATTGCTCTTTATTCTTTGTAATCAAGATCATTTTCTTAATAAGGCAAGAAGAGAGGATAAAAGAGATGCTGGTATTCTTCAGTGTAGCTAGTCAGCAAGAGCTCTATTCTTTTGTTAGCCTTTTATTTTCGTGATTAAAAATTTTGATTTGTATGCTTATATGTATTTGTTTTATAAAAATAATCTGTTAGCATGCATAATAGATTAGTGCTGTCAGTAGTATTTTTGTGAATTACATAGAAGAAATTTGGGAAATATTTTTCCAGCTCCCACATAATCAGAGTTTGGATGAAAGTTCATACAAGAGAGGAAAAGAAAACAAATATTTCATTATTTTTAGCTTGCAATGCTTTGACAAAATCACATACTGTTGTAACTCTAAATGTATATAATATCAGACAGATTCCCCTTACTCTTTTTAGAGTAAGATTGAGATTCCTTGGAAAACTTATTAAGGGAAGGATGTTGGGACAATTCAGTTCTTGTGCTGCAGTTAATCCTGAGGTTGTGACTGATAACTCATAATCTCTATCCTTCACAATAATTTTAAATTCCTCTTTCCTTCAACTGGCAATTTTGCTGATTAGATAATTTGTCTGAAAAGGTAACCTAGACTCTTTCATAGGAGTCTGAAGTTGTGTCAAGGTATATTTATTAGTCCATGTATGTTCCACTTGTTTATTTCCAGTTTAAAATAGCTATAGAAGTAATAAGAGATACACCCGAAAATCTCCTGTGTGTTAAACATATTCTCCCCTACACTCATGAAAATCAGCGTTAGTAACCTTTACCATTATAGTAACTTCTCTCTGTGCCTTCTGGTTTAATGGCACAAGGAACCCATAGTGATTCAGTGACAACTACAGATTTGTGCTCTGTGGGACTCTAAATATTTAGTGGCGAGAATTTCTCTTCTGGGAAACAGGACATCAAGAGCCCAGTGTTTCTAAAGATGACAAGCACAAATCCCTTAATGGATTATTGAGAAAGATGATGAAGAATATTAAACTTCCAGCTTATGTTCTCCAGACCCATGCATCCTACTATATAAAAGTAATTGCTTTAAAGCGTATAGTGAATACTCAATCGTAGTGCCCCACCTTTGCCTGCAGACATCTTCAAGCTGGTATTCAGCATTTTTGAGCATCTTGGTCATCCATTTTTTGTTTAAATTAATCAGTTGCAAAAATCAGCATTGATGTATTGGCAGTGGTTAATGCCTTATCTCCTTGTTCAGAACCAGATTACAGATCTGGGGGAAAGTCATGCAAATGGACTAGAGTATCTCTTGAGCTATAGTTGCAATATGTGGCAAGGCTGCATTTACCACAGATGGGGCCTATTTTCCTGCCCTGCAGCACACTCAAAACTAGCAGCCTTCCACATAATCCAACAACAGGTCAGAACCCCATTTTAAAATATGAAAGGTGCTCACCCCAAAATCTGAAGAAGCCTAACAATTAATGAGATTTCATCTTCATGCAGTGTCATGAAGGTGCACTAAACCATCCTTTATTTTGGAAGAAGTGTCACAACATGCCCCTAGACCACTAGACCTGTAAATATTTTAATGTGGCTCCTTGAATCAGTGTAGGTTTTATCTTTCCCGTATTGAAGTACATGTGTCTTATCATGATCTGAAAAGTACTGTCTATATCTTGTTCATTTGGCCCAACAAACATAATGTCAAAAATAAAAGCAGATCAATGTGATGTTCTAGTAGAGTGCCCAAAGGGTCCAGATACCCCCAAATTATATTCTGGTACAGGTTGGGGAAAAAGCCTGGAATAAGATCATAAATATGTTATGTTGTCTACCTTATGAGTACAAAATGCTTTTGGTCCTTCATTCTGATGGGGATAGAATATTGTATTCTCTATTGTGAATAGACAAAGACTTGGAACCAACCCACATGTCCATCAATGATAAACTGGATTAAGAAAATGTGGTACATATATACCATGGAATACTATGCAGCCATAAAAAAGGATGAGTTCATGTCCTTTACAGGGACACGGATGAAGCTGGAAACCATCATTCTCAGCAAACTATCGCAAGGACAAAACACCAAACACTGCATATTCTTACTCATAGGTGGGAATTGAACAATGAGAACACTTGGACACAGGAAGGGGAACATCACACACTGGGACCTGTCATGGGGTGCCGGGGAGGAGGGAAGGATAGCATTAGGAGATATACCTAATATAAATGACGAGTTAATGGGTGCAGCACACCAACATGACACATGTATACATATGTAACAAACCTGCACGTTGTGCACATGTACCCTAGAACTTAAAGTATAATTTAAAAAAAAAATGTATTCTCTTTATCAGTGTTCATATAACATGACAGATGCTTATTGCTGTAACAAAAATACCACATCTACCAAGCAGTGCATATAAATTTACTACCTGATCGAGTTTACGGTAGTCCACTATTATCTTTCTAGATCATTCTTGGAGTTTGAAGAAGTCAGACAAGTATAATAAATGAATATTTGATGGGAACCACCACCCTTACATCCTTTGGTCTTTAAGATTGACATAAATTTTTGCCCTTCCTCCTGGAATATAATGTTGCTTTTTTGTTTTCTGTATTACTGGATATGGAGAGCAGTTTCAAGAACTTCCTACTTACCCTACCACCAGTGATAATAATTTCTATAATTTCTATTGCCATCCAACCAGTGACGTATTCAATTCTAGAATCCCATCCTGGGAGCCTGCTTCTGATTCCAACTGCTTAGGTCAGGTTTCTAAAAAAAAAAAAAAGAGAGAAAGAAAGAAAGAAAAAGAAAGCATCTAACCTAGGAATTTTTGTTCAAAGGATTTAGAAAATGCTCTCAAGGAGAATGGGTGTGGAATGAGGGAAGGAAGATTGGGTGGAGGGTAAAAAGCTAAGCAGGTATTGTCTAGGAGGTATCAGGCTAGTTTTAGTGGGATCTCACAGGAAAGATCTGGAGCATGACTTGCACACGTAATCCCATATTGTTTCAAGGGCTTTTAGTACAGGTATGTTTGTCAAGTCACTGGCCACAGGTTGCTTACTGTGATAAGGGGGAGCATAATCTCCAGAGTTAGGCAGCTCCCATTTGACCAAGAAAAGTTATTTGGAGAAGGAAACTGGTCTATGTGAGCAGGCAGTATTCTAGGCAACATGAAGATGGGTGCACTGCCACAGTTAAAGGAATCTTGACAAAGCACCAGTAGTATCCAAGACAAGATTTCAAACATCATTCATGTTGTCGATACACTGCAGGTATAATCAGTTAGAGTTTACAGTGTGATAACAACTGCATTCCAAACCCAGTAACACAGCAACAACATTTCTTTATTTCTCATATTTCATTTAAACTCCCGGTGAACCTATGGCTTTTTTTCTTTCTAACAGGATTCAGGTTGGATAAAATATTACCAGGCTTGGACAGACAGGCAGAAGAGAAGGAGAACTGAAACAATTACTTTTGTTCTCTCTCTCTCTCTCTCTGTCTCTCTGTCTGTCTATCTATCTATCTATCTATCTATCTATCTATCTATCTATCTATCTAATCTGGTAGTCACTAGGGCAATTCTGAAAATCTGAAGAGATTCCACCCTCCCACCGTCTGCCCCGACTTCCTTCCCCTCCTCCCTCTTCTTCTTCTTTTTCTCCACCATTGATCTATTCTAGGGTAGACAATCCTCAGTCTATTGTTCTGCATGGCCCTTCACTCTGATCCTCTTGTAGGTACTTTTCTTGCCCACTATCTTCATAGGCTACATCAGATTTTGGATACTATTCTTTCCCCAGAGTCTGAGAAGCTCTTTCATTCTGATTCCTGGTCATAGGAAATTGGGTGCCCCAAGGGTCATTTCACATTTTTTAACAGTCACAGATTCTTTTGGTCCAGGCTGTTGATTATCTTAACAGTAAAACTTTTTCAAAAGTAATAGTGGGCTTTTAATTTATTTGATTACTATCTACTACAGATACTGATAACCATACCAATAATTCTTTATAAGATTTTTTTCTTCCCTCTGGGCTTAAATGCTGTTATGTTGAGCCTATGAAGCTTCTAAGAGATATTTTAGTCTTAAGCCATTTTGTTTAATTGAAAGGGCTGAATCAATGCAACATTAGTAGGTGTTTGTTTTTAATGTTTTAATAGATATAACCTTGATATGATTCTTGCTTGAGGCTGAATTTTAATTTTTGTTGTTGTTGTTGCTCAAGGCCTTCATAGTTTATCTTTAACCAGTTGGAGTTGAGAAACAGTTCTATTTTCTAATTCTGCAAATTCTGGCCTTTGCTAGATTTCTGTGCTGCTTTTATGTTTGAGAAGTGGTCTAACGGTTCCTGAACTCATCTTTTTCTAGAAACACTTGTCAATACATAACAATAGTAATAAAATAATGTCAACAACATACTAGTTTTTCTTTTACTCCCTTAAATTCAGAAGTTAATTAGAGAAAAGCATTAGCAGACCTTGAGTCATTTATTATAGGGATTGAATTGATCCCTCACAGGGCTTCAGTCTCTAAGAGAGTTGGATTATTTCCTAGGTCATCATTGCTCTTGTGGTATAGACCCTATAGAATCTCATCCTACATTGTGGGGAGTTTACAAGTATATCCCCTCCATAAGGAGCAAAGGACTCCAATATTTGTCCCCACTGGCCCTGCAACCATGAATATCCTACCAAAGTAGATGGTTTCTAATGTGTTCAGTAAATAATAACTCCATTTTGTATGATATAAGTATGCGTGTATGAATGTATTGACTGGCTGATTTAAAGATCCTTTGTGCCCTATGTGGAATTTCTGTAGTTTTACTTGTCTCCCTTCATCCTTCTTTATATGTTCTACAATACTAGTAAAAGGTCTTAATTTTAGGAAAGAAACACCTCTCATAATGGGATACCAGTTCTCTATGCTTATGGTTGCTTTTTTAAAATCGTATTTTGCCTGTTTGCATGTTTTCTCTTTTACTGTTTTTATGATTTAGAAAGCAGTTGCTCAATATTTTTTTTTTTTCTTCTTTTCTTTCATTGCTTCAAATCTTGACAGAAAGGCATGCATTTTTAAATTACTCAATTTTGTTTGCCTGCTTTCATCAGTTTAAAAACATTAAGTCCAAACTGGTATTTCCTTCTCTTTTACATATTATTTTTGTCATTACTGTTCTCCTAAGTTCAAATGTGTTTAATATTGTTAGTATAAAATTTTGTTATAATTTCTCTCTCTCTCTCTTTTTTTTTTTTTGCATAGTGGAAAATTTCAACTTGTAGCTTTTCTTTTAAAAAACTTTCAGTCATTGGATATGTATGAGTGTGAGATAACTTCATTTTCTATTTTAAATATGTTATTTATCCCAACAAAACACCTTCATGAAGTTTAAATAGAATGCACGATTATCACGTTGTTAAAGTATGCCCTGGCCAACAGACGAAATGGGCTCCCTGTGCCTTACTGAGGTGCTTGACATTAAAACAGAATCTGGTGGCCAAACCTGGGTGTGGGAGCAGTCAAATACTCTGTCCTAGGAAAGATATTGTAAAAGTGGAACAGAACCTTCCTTTCTACAATCAAGTAAAACCAGTTCCTGTTGGGAGTGCCAAGATAAACTGTAGCTGGAATACCCACCCTCCCTCCCCATACAATGGCCTTTCAAAAGAAATATCTGACAGAGACATCTTGTTTTGGGCTTGGAAACCACTTAATCAGGGCTCAACACTTTCGACCAATCAGAATTAAACAAGTTTGATCACTTTTTTTGCATAAACAGACCTGATTGAGGACTGAGGTGAGAACTTGCCCTATTTAAACCAGACCCTTCCTTTGTTCCTGAGAGAGCACACTTTCACTTCTTCTAGAGGTTGTGTCTCCCCAATCTGCAGATTGTTTCTTGATAGAAAATAGGACTCTCTCTTTTTCCTCTGCAGTTCTCAGTCTTTTGTTTACAATGATATTCCAATTGCTAAAGTTGGGTTCTTCAGAAAAAAAAAAGATAAAGCAAGTAAAATTTAAAACCCATTAGGAATGTTAACTGTGCATAACAATACTCTTTCTATGACTAATCAATAACATTTTAAAATATGTTGTAAATGAGAAAAATTTTTCTCCTTTCTTGTATTTTATTTTAACTAAAAGTCTAAGATGAGGAATTGCTTTTATGGCCTATTGATTTGTATATTTTCTTACTTTAGAAACTAGAAACTAACACCTAGAGACAACAGATATATCTAAGAAGGTCAGAGGGGTATATTCATTTTATTAAAAGATAAGATTTAAGAATCATACTTTTAAATAAATTAAACAAGTATTTCCTAATTTGTAAGTTGCTTATTAAAGGGATCATTTGTGAAAATTAGATAAATAAATGTATAAAAACTATGAATGCTTACAATCTGAAAAGAGAATACTATTTTAATCTATAAAATTGACTATAATATTTAGAAGTATCTGTCTTACTATAAATAATTAGTTTAAAAATCAGACATGATATAATATGAATAGTTACTCATGCATTTAAAAGACTAGTTTAGGGCTGGGCTCAGTGGCTTATGCCTGCAGTCCCAGCACTTTGCTAGGCAAAGATGGGAGGATGGCTTGAGCCCAGCAATTCAAGACCAGCCTTGGAAAAACATAGTGAGACTCTGTCTCTACAAAAAATAAAAATAAAAAAAATAAGCCAAGCATGGTGGTGTGTGCCCGTAGTGCCAGCTACTTGGGAGACCAAGATAGGAGGAACCCTTGAGACAGGAGACCACGGCTTCAGAGCCATTATCGTGCTGCTGCACTCCAGCCCAAGTGACAGGGAGAGAAACCCTGTCTCAAAAAATGAAAAGTGAAAAAATTTAAAAAGACTAAATTAGTTGCTTAATTACTTTCAGCTTCTGTGTCTAGTTTGCAAACTTGAGTTAAAACTACCAAAATTATAGGATAATTGTGAGAAATAAAAGTGGACTCTAAGTTATCAGTAATTTACAAATATGATTGCTATTTATATAGTGCCTTCACCAATCTAGATCAATTGGCTAAGTACTAAGTACAATCATGCTACAAAAAAAAAGAAAAAAAGAAAAAGAAAAAAGAAAAAAATGACAACAAAAACCATGGTATAGTTTTTATTTTACAAATTGCTTCACTTTTTATATTGCCTTATTCTTTTTTCACATTGGACAGTGCCAGAGACAAGAAGCTGCACTGCATGGTCCATTAGCTCATTCAAGAAGATCCTGTTTCATTTCCAGATATGCTTTGTGACATGTCTTACTAATATCTGTTGAGTTTCACATTCCTTTTTTTCCTATGACTTTCTAGACCCATAAAATAGAAATACATTTTAAAATCAAATGATATTATTTTAAAATAGTTTAGTATCTGATATGGTTTAGATCTGTGTCCCCACCCAAATCTCCTACTGAAATGTAATCTCCAATGCTGGAGGTGAGGCCTGGTGGGAGGTGATTGAATCATGGGGAACTTTCTAATAGTTTAACACCATCCCCCTAGTAGAGTTCTTGTGATGGAGTTCTTGTGAGATCCGGTTGTTTAAAAATGTGTGGCACTTCCCTCTGCCCCTTCCTCCTGCTCTGGCTGTGTAAGATATACCTGCCTCTCCTTCAACTTTTTCCAAGATCATAAGTTTCCTGAAGCCTCCCTCAAAGCCAAGCACATGCTGCCATGCTTTCTGTAGAGTCTGCAGAACTATGAGCCAATTAAACCTCTTTTCCTTATAAATTACCCAGTGTTAGGTAATTCTTTATAGCAATGCAAGAACTGACTAATACAAAAAATTGGTACCAGGAAGTGGAGCATTCCTATAAAGAAACTTGAAAATGTGGAAGTAACTTTGAAACTGGGTAATGAGCAGAAGTTTGAAGAGTATGAAGGGCTCAGAAGAAGACAGGAAAATGAGAGAAAGTTTGGAACTTCCTTGAGATCTGTTAAATTGTTGTGACCAAAATGCTGATAGTGTTTTTGACAGTGAAGTCCAGCCTGAGGAGGTCTCTGATGGAGTTGACAAACTTACTGGGAACTGGAGTGAAGGTCACTTTTGTTATGTGTCAGCAAAGAGGTTGGCAGCATTGTGCCTCTACTCTAGGGATCTATGGAACTTTAAACTTGAGAGTGATGAATTAGGGCATCTGATGGAAGAATTATCTAAGCAGCACAGCATTCAGTATGTGGACTAGCTGCTTCTAAAAGCCTATCTGATATGCATTAGCAAAGAAATGACCTGAAACTGGAACTTATATTTAAAAGGAATGCAGAGAGTAAAAGTTTGAAAAATTTGCAGCCCAACAATGTGATAGAAAATAAAAGCCCATTTTCAGGGAGCAATTGAAATCAGCTGCAGAAATTTACATAACTAAAAGGAAGGCAAGTGCTGATAGGCAAGACAATAAGGAAGAGGCCTGGAGGACATTTCAGAGACCTGTGAGGCAGCTCCTCCCATCACAGGCCTGGAGACATAGGAGGAAAGAATGGTTTTGGGGTCAGGATGAATACCCCACTGCCCTGTGCAGCCTTGGTACACTGATTCTCACGTCCCGATCACTCCAGCTCTAGCCATGGTTCAAAGGGACCTGTGTACTGCTTGGGCCACTGATTCAGAGGGTACAAGCTGTAAGCTTTGGTGGCTTCCACATGGTGTTAAGTTTGTGGGTACACAGAGTGTAAGAGTTGAGGTTAGTGAGACTCCACCTAGATTTCAGAGGATGTATGGAAAAGCTTGGATGTTCAGACAGAAGCCTGCTGCAGCACAGGGCCCTCATGGAGAACCTCAACTAGGGAAGTGTGGAGGGGCAATGTGGGGTTGGAATCCCCACACAGAGTCCCAACTGGAGCATTGCCTGGTGGAGATGTGAGAAGAGGGCCACCATCCTCCATGCCCTGGAATTGTAAGTCCACCAATAGCTTGCACTGTGTACTTGGAAAAGCTATAGGCACTCAATGCCAGCCCTTGAGAGAAGCCATAAAGGCACAGCTTCCCAAGGCCTTGGGAGCAAACCCCTTGCATCAGTGTGCTCAAGTTGTGAGATATGGAATCAAACAAGATTATGTTGGAGCTTTAAGATTGAACAACTGCTCTGCTGGGTTTTGGACTTGCCTGAGTCTTGTAGCCCCCCTTTTTGTGGCAGACTGCTTCATTTTGGAATGGGAATATTTATCCAGTGTCTGTACCCCCATTGTATCTTGGAAATAACTAACTTTTACAGGCTCTAATTACAGTAATTGCAGTAACTAATTTTACTGTGAAATTTTAAAGTGAAATTACAGTAACTAATTTTACAGGCTCATAGGTAGAAGAAGCTTGCCTTGTCTCAGGTGAGACTTTGGACTGTGGACTTTTGAATTAGTGCTGGACTGCGTTAAGACTTTCAGGGACTGTTTGGAAGGCAGGATTTTATATTGCAAGGTGTAAAGGACATGGGATTTGGGAGGGCCCAAGAGCAGAATAATATGGTTTGGATTTGTGCCCCTTCCCAAATCTCATGTTGAAATGTGATCCTGAAAGCTGGAGATGGGGCCTGGTAGGAGGTGATTGGATGATGGGGATGGTTTCTAATGGTTTAGTACCATTGACCTAGCACTGAGGTCTGGTTGTTTAAAAGTGTATGGCACTTTCCCCTTCTCTTTTTTCCTCCTGCTCTGGTCATATAAGATGTTCCTGCTTCCCCCTTTGCCTTCTGCCATGATTTTAAGTTTTCTGAGACCTCCCCAGAAGCCAAACAGATGCGGCCATGCTTACCTATGGAATTGTGAGCCAATTAAACTTATTTTCTTTATAAGTTACCAAGTCTCAAGTATTTTTAGCAATGTGAAAAAGGACTAACACAGTACCTGTTTTCTGGAGTTACTTCTACATCTCCATAATTGTTTATAACCATTGGTATAATAATTTACATCTGTCAAAATATCCCTGAAATGTCCCCAGTAGTACTTTGGCAAGTAAAGGAAAACTCAGCATGCCCACACATATGCTCTCTAAACCAAACTTACAAAGATTCTGGTAGGATGTATCTCTCTAGCTTTCTTATCTATTTATGTTTTAGGAGACAGGCCAGAAAATAGACAGAATGATAATATCAAGGTCAGCAGGAAGCTTTTTTTCTAAGTTCAAGCTATATTTCTAAGAGGAAAATTTTAGTTTCTATTCAGAGATGTCAAAAGCAAACTCATTTTTGCTATGTACTATTACATACGTGGAAAAACAGTATCTGACACTTACATGTTTTGCAGATGACTTATAAATTATCTCCTAGTTACAATTCTGTATTTTCATTGGAACATTGAATACACATTTCATACAATTTTCTTTGTATTGCTTATACAAAAACTAATAGAATTCTCATTAATAATCAAAATTATATAAAAATAATGTGAGATTTTTCAAAGATCAGAATATCTAAGAATATAACCATAGGTGCTTGGTAATATATTCCTAGACTTAATTACCAAACTATTGAATCCATACTTTGCAAGTGAACCTGAGAATATGCATCTTTACAAAGCTCTCACAACTGAGTTTTCCAGGTGTTATTTTACTGTTTTATATTGTGTTATATACTGAAAATCAGAAAATGAAAGAATAACTGTTTATGATAGTTTATATATTTTATATGTAATGATTTACCAATTTAATCCAAAATCCTTTAAAAAAGTTTTAAACTCTAATGTATAAAATAAATTATCTTTTTACAAATCTATAGGTCAAACTTTTTCTATATTCACCTGTGTTCAACACTAAAAGTAAAAGAAATGAGATGTGAGGAAGTTTTGAGGCCTGAAATTCCAAGTTCCATTCAGAATTCATATAGGAAAGGATGAACAAATTTGATATTGCATAAATTAAAACTTTTCCATGAAAAATAAATCATAAACAAAATAAAAAAGTTAATGCTCAAATAAAAGTTTTTGTTCATAATAGACAACATTTTAATGTTTAACATATATATGTAAATCAACATTTAAAAAGACAAAGCAATAAAATGAAAATAGGCTTTGGGTATGAATAGGATATTCATGGAAAACATTTAAAACAAATAAGTATAAAGAAAGATGATTCGTATCCTTAGCAATCAGAGAAATTAAAATGAAATAGGGAAATTTAAAGTAAAATTAAAATTCTATACCTTAAATAAGCAAATAAAAGTATAAATTCTGCGTTGTCAAAATGTAGGCTTTTTTCATACACTGATAGTAATTATAGGGATTATAAATCAAAATAGCTTTTTGAGGAATTTGACAGCTTATTAAAATGCGTAAGTCCTTTGCTTCAGCAACTCTACTTCTACGAATTTCAGCCAAAGAATTATTAACATATAGCCATAAGGACAATGTATGTTGAAAAGTATTTATTTCTGCTATTTTTTGAATTGTTTGAATAGAAAAAAAAACTATAAAGAAATTGTTGTGAATGTATAGTTCATTCATTATACTGAACTCAATAAAAAAGTAAAATAATAGAATATATTTATAAGTACTATCTTGAAATGATTTCTACCCCATGTGGTTAAGCAAAAAGACAACTCATAGAAAATATAAATAGTTTGGTCCTATTTATTAAAAAAACAGGTATTTATAACCATGAGAAAAAATGTTGTGGAAGCCTATCTATCAAGCTAGTGACATTAGTTGTCACCAGAAAGTGGAACAAAGTTAGATAAGATATACTCACTTTTTATCTTGCAGTTTTTGAAATATTAAATAATTGGTACCAATTGAAAATTTAAAGAAGAATATTTAAAAGAACAGAGATGAAACGAGTTAACAACTACAAAATGCTAATCTTTAATTCTTGGCAATTGATGGAGTCTGATTCTCCATCATTAGTTATGTATCCAAAGAGGGTTCAGTTCTGTCCCTTCTTGGGAGTGAATCAGAAATCTTCTCATAAAATTGTGAGAACATGAGCCAAGGAGTAACAAACTCTTTACTGAGTTAAAACAGAAATGAATGGGGATCAAATATGGGTGACTTCAAAGTTTACGTGATAGACAGGTTTATATTCTATATTGTTTTTCTGTTTCCTTTGTAATTTCTCACTGTTACCAGAAGCTAAATATGTCAACTTCTATTGAAGTACTGTGTACCACATATATTTTAAAAATCTTAGGTCTTCTTCTTTATCCGAATCAAAGCTTTATAATTAAAAAGGGATAAATAAATATTTATTACAAATCTAATATATCGTAGTCACTGTTCGGGGATATTAAAATGAAGCAGAAAAAAAAAAAAATAGACCAAAACCTCTGCTTTCATAATGCAGGGAGAGGCTCAATAATCAAACATGTAAAATGTAAATTGTTTCAAATGTTTCTTTATTCGTTATCGGTAAAACAAATAGGGAAGTGGAATAGCAGTGTCAAGCCAAGGCAGTGAGGTTGCTGCTTAAAATAGGATGATCACAAAGGCTTCACTGAGGAGGTAAGAAGAGATACAAAGGAATGAAAAGATTAGAAACTCGCTGATATTCCAGAAAAGACAGCAGAGAAAACCCTGGCAAAGGCCCTGAGTCAGGAGTGTGATTGGCATGTTTTAGAAACAACATGGAAGCAAATCTCATTACAGTAGATTGAGCAAGGGAGTGAAGAGTAGAAACAACATCACCCGTGTCGTGTGTGTGTGTGTGTGTGTGTGTGTGTGTGTGTTAGAGGAGCACAATATATGTAGTCTTTTAGTACAGGATCAGTAAACTATACCTCAGTAAACTATACCTAGGAACCTGCTACCTGTTTTAGTAAATAAACTTGTATGAAGATATAGCCATACGTATTCATTATGTATTGGCCATGGCTGATTTCATGCTACGAAGCAGAGTTGAGTAGTTGCAACAGAGACTGAATGGCCCACAAAGTCTGAAATATTACCATCTGATCTTTTTCAGTTTGCTGGCCCTGACAGAAGGCCACTGTAAGGACTTCGCCTTTTAAATGTAAGTCAGATGCAAAGCCAGATGCTTGATCCTTATTGTTTATATGTATTGGGGTCATTATAAGCATTTTGGGTTGACTCTGTGTGTTATTAGAAGTCTTTGAAGATTATTAATTAGGGCAGTGATCAAAAGGATGAGTATAGCTATTTTGTGGCAAATATATTGTAAGAAAGCAAGCATGAATTCACACAGAATAATTATGTGGTTTAAATGTAGTATAAATAAAAAATCATGGAGGCTTCACCAAAGGAGATAATATTGGGAAGATGAAATGTACATTCAATGATAATTTCTAAAAAATTGAACAGGGTGGTGAGAAAAAGTTAAAAATCAAGAATGACTCGTATTTATGACTTCAGTAATTGCTGATATATGATGGATATAAGAATTCAAGTGCATATAAATTGATAGAAAATCTGGGAGTCATTGGTCTACAGAAAGTAAATACTTTGAAGACATTGGATGAGATAATCTAGGAAGAAATGTTGGAGGAATAGAGGGTTCTTAGATGTGTAGCAGGAAAACAGGATGAAAGCAGAAGACCCATGAAAGTATACTGATCAGGGTCCACGCAGAAAAAGATGACAGCGTTCAGCTCCGTGATTGATTAGAGACTTGGTGTACTCAGTAGTTCATTTTAACAATAGTGGGAGTAAGGAGCACTGGTACAATAAACACAGAACAGTTTGGGAGTTAAGAATTTGCAAATAATTGATTTTAATAATATACCATGAAATGTAAACTATGTAAGAAAATGAGTAAGGTAAGAGGAATATAATGCATCTTGAAAAAGTAGCAGGATAAATGAACTGTCATAAACAAATCTCAACATAGAATTCTTGTTTACCAGAATACTCATGGCCTCAAATAAGTATTTATCACTCAAAGTTGACCTTTAACTTTCCTTTATTTTTCATAAGAACCATAACTGTATATAATTTTAATAACTGCTTGTATTTATGCATCATTTTACTATTTAGAAGATATTCACACATGTATCAGAATGTCTAAAAGTTAATAAAATAGCAAATGAAGCATAGAACATTGTCCTAGAGACTTAATAAATGAAGGATAATCCAACAGTAATGAAAATACCATCAGAGCATATATCAGATAAGTCTTAAGCTACAAAACAGAAAATTCTGTAAATAAAAATTGGCTTAAAATATGCTTAAAATTGGACTTTCCTACTCTAAAAATCCCAATTATTTGTGCTACATTTTAATCATGTGAAGATGTGCTGTAAATACTGGATCATTAGTAAAACCAAAGTATTTTTTACCCATGCAATTCTTTGAAAAGGAACAATTATTTTATAAGTTATATGCATTTAGTAAGACGTGAACCTCAGTGTTTGATGAAGTCCACTCCTAAGACATGTACTCTTTGTTCTTCTAAAAATTCTGTGGAGTTTGAGGATGACAGTAACATTGAGCTTCAACTATTAGGTGACAATGGGAAAATCCTCCTGATAAGATTTTGCTTAAATAGATGGATTCTGTACTTGGGTAGACAAAATGCAGATTATTTCTTTTAAGGAGGAAAATATACTACATGTCTCTTACCGTAGATACAATAAGGTCCCACTCTGTTACAGTAGAAATGTAATTTAAACATTATATTTCAAAGCTTGTCTTATAAATGTAAGCACAGAATCAACAAGTTAATCTCAAATGTAAATATGTATAGTCCTGCATGAATGCTGCATGTGCACCAGCACTTGATAGCAGAGCATTCTCAACAATTTACTGAACTCTTTCATATGATTGCACACCCAGCTAACACAGCCATTTTCCACTTAACTAAGCAGCTTCAGAGCCAGAGCAGAGACTCTATTTATTTCAGTGTCACCTATAGTTAAGGTTACGTCAAAATTCCCACTATGAACCTGTTTTCAGAGCTTCATACCTTTGTAATGGTTCTAATCACATAGTGAAGCCAAATCTCTCTAAAAGTGCATCAAGCAACATGCATTTTGAAAAAGCAATCCAAATACGTAAGACTAAGAAAACACTCGAATATTAAAAGGACTGCAATTTCTACTGAGCTTATAAGTATTTTTAGCAAGGTAAGTGAACAATAAAAGTACAATTTTTAAGTCAAACAATTACCTGCACTTTTATAAAAATAGACTGAAGGGAGAAATGTCCATGGTAATTGAGACAGGATTAGATTGGAAAATGGTGCTCTCAGCTTTTTGGTCAAGGTTATCCATGCTGCATCTCTCTCTCCAACCCCCTGTACAATATTATTATTTGTTTCACAAAATTGTTATTATGTGAATATTGATGCCTAGTTCATACACAATATTCTACTCTTGATTTTTCAAACTCTTTACTCTGTCACCAATTCTACATTAATTTTTTTTTTTTTTTTCAAATAAGGGAAAATTGCTTTTAGCAACCATGGCAAATGTGCAACACTGAATTTCTCCCTCCCTTCCTACTGTGTACCAAAAAAGACCAGAAATATTTGCATGGGCCATGCTAATTTCTGATGAGAAATATCAAATCCTCAAGTGGCCTTTAGCCTTTATAAAAATCCATATGTGCTCACCTTTTATTATTCACTTAATGTTTTAGCTTTCTCACATACCACTTCATATTTTTGTTTTTCCGTTAGGGGCTTTGGCAGATGCAAAAATGATTAATACGTTGCTTTAGTAAATCTTGTGCATATTCCAGATCATTGCTTGGTATGTCTACCCATGTATGGCTTTGAGAAGATCATCCTTTTTCTCTTTGATTTTCCTCTTCTGTCATTTCTCCTATCTATGACACTATGACTAGATGTTTGCTATGTGATCAAAGCTCCGAAATGTCAAAGAGAATGAGAACAGAAAATGAGAAAAATGGCTTATAGAATTTGGCATATGGAATATATTTAATAAATTTTAAGAAGCAGTTTGAGAGAACAGCAAGGAAAATAACTTTTCTACACAAATAAAGAATGGACAGCTTGTGAGGAAGCTAATTGTAACATAGAACTACTTCAATATATTTTAACACAAAGTGACATCTGGAGGTATTCAGGATTCAAAACAAAGAGAAGAAATAGGGGACTTGATCATGTTATTAGGTTACAGGAGACAAAAGAGGGATAGCAATAATGTGTCACATGCTCACATACTTGAAGGTGTATGTGTGTTTTAATTTGCATTCTCCCAATAGGAGAATCTATGTACACAAACATGAGTGTAGGCAGTTTATTTGAGATATGATTCCAAAAAGGTAAAGTGAGGAGACAAGGAAAGTGAGATGAAGAAGTAGGAAGATTTAATATCAGAATTTAATTAATTAATTAATTAATTTATTTATTTTTTGAGATGGAGTGTCACTCTGTCACCCAGGCTGGAGTACAGTGGTGTGATCTCAGTTCACTGCAAACTCCGCCTCCTGGGTTCAAGCAAGTCTCCTGCCTGTGACTGCAGGCTCATAGTCCACGCCTGGCTAATTATTTGTATTTTTTAGTAGAGACAAGGTGTCACTGTCTTAGCCAGAATGGTCTCAATCTCCTGACCTCATGATCTGCCCACCTCAGCCTCCCAAGGTGCTGGGATTACAGGCGTGAGCCACCGTGCCCGGACAATATCAGAATATTTTTGAGATAATTTGTGTGAGCCCTGGGGGCTTGATCCAGGCAACTGCTAGGAAGTATCTAGAATGCTTTCCCAAATTATGCATTTGAGATAAGGATCATTGTAGTATTTCTCTATTAGCTCCAATCCCTCAGTATTTGTGGGGGCTCCTGGGAACCGTACTCCTCTATGTGGCCTGGCCGTGCTTATATTGAGCCCAGTATACTCTGTCGTGTGTAGAAGACATCAGTTGCTAGCAGCATGAAATAAGTCTGAGTTTAAAATGCAGCTGTGGTTGCCATTAAAATGAGGGCATGTGATACAGGATCACACGTGTCTCTTACGGTGAGTACTACTGAAACTGGTATAAATTAGAAATAAATGAGGGAAAACACAATATAATATAGTAGTCTTAGAACTATGAGAGATTATTTAGAAGAATGGAAAATGAAGATAAGGAGAATAACCAATCCTTCTCCATGGCCTATGACTTTGGGTAATTGGGAAAATGAGAGACTCAACTAAAAGGGCTACATGACAAGTGATGCTGGAAAAGGAAAAAAACAGCTTTCAGTGAAGATGAACAGGGGATAAATGTTATGGAAAAACAGAGTGAAGGAGTTGCCACATAATTAAGCATGGCCACAATTCACATGGGACAAGTTCTTAGAGTTGAGATGGCACTAATGGTAGAAATACATTCTAGGGAAATGAAAAGTCTAAAAAGATTGTGGAGATTGAAAGGTTAAAAGAGGTTCTAATATTTTAGTGTTGAAGACAAGATGAATATAAGAAACTGCTGTACAGCAGGTGCTTGATATATTCTGTTCCTTTTTTTTTTTTTTTTCCTGAGAGGGAGTCTTTCTCTGTTGCCCAAACTGGAGTGCAGTGGCGCCATCTTGGCTCACTGCAACCTCCCCCTCCCAGGTTCAAGCGATTCTCCTGCCCCAGCCTCCCGAGTAGCTGGGATTACAGGCACCTGCTACCATGCCCGGCTAAGTTTTGTATTCTTAGTTGAGACCGGGTTTCACCATGTTGGCCAGGCTGGTCTCAACTACCTTTTTTTTTTTTTTTTTTTTTCTTTTTTTTGAGACGGAGTCTCACTCTATCGCCCAGGCTGGAGTGCAGTGACGTGATCTGGGCTCACTGCATGCTCCGCCTCCCAGGTTCACGCCATTCTCCTACCTCAGCCTCCTAAGGAGCTGGGACTACAGGCACCCACAACCACGCCGGGCTAATTTTTTGTATTTTTAGTAGAGACGGGGTTTCACCGTGTTAGCCAGGATGGTCTCGATCTCCTGACCTCATGATCCGCCTGCCTCGGCCTCCCAAAGTGCTGGGATTACAGGCGTGAGCCAGGGCGCTCAGCACGATATATTCTGTTCTCACCAACTCTGTGTTTTAGCTATAATTACTCTTACTTTATTTGAGGGAATTAGGCTAGAGGCACAGGTAGAATGTGCATAGAGATCTTCCTGTCCACAAAGACTTTACTTATCCACTTTATCATGTGAATTCCTTTGGAAACAGGAACAAGTTGATAATTGAACTGTAACTATATTTATCATTTCTGGCAGAAAGAATTGGCAGCATAAAGACAGCAATTGATTTACTGTTGTTTTAGTGCTCGTTCATCAGGCATACCCAAAGAAAATGTCAGAAAAAGTTGTCTCTAAGGACTGTGTGTGTTGGGCGATGAAGGGGAGCTAGTGGAGGTAGGGTGAGAGAAAGGACTCATATAAGGGACAGTGAGCAGAATGTCGAAACAGGAACCAGAGAGACGGATGGACTTTAGCCAGTTTGGTGGATATGCCATTTGGAGAAGCAAAGCAGAAAGCTGTTCTTAAAATCAATATCAAGAAAAATGTTTTGGGCTGCCTCCTTCTTACTGCTGTATACTAGTCAACAAATACCACTGAGTGGTATTATGTTTCTAGTGGTGACAGAACAGAAACATTCTTCTCAAGCCCATTTTCTAGTGAGGAGGAAATATATAAACAAGTATTTAAAGAAAATTGTAATAAGTGACATAAAGGAAATGTACAACATATTATGACATAACATACAATTTAGGATTCTTTTCTAGTGTGAGGCATAGAGAAGTAACTACTGGGTTGATAAATGGAATGAACAAACGGAATAAAATCTAGGAAACTGGAAGTCCAGAAGCAGCTCTGGCATTTGCTAGTTTTGTAACAGTGGTAATTTAATTTTCTTACTCTGTTTCCTTATTGGAAAAGTAAGACTAGTAAGGCCCAATCATTCTGTAAAACATTTCTGGATAAAGAATTGTGTTATTATTTTGTAAGAAAATAATTTAAAACCAAGGCATGGGAAAATATTTACAAATAATAATATTGAGCAAGAAAAGTTCATTGTTCCTAGCACAGTGGTAGAAATGCACTCCAATCAGCAGACTGAAGCTGAGTTTATTGAAAACAATGCTTCTGCCAGAATCTGACAGATGCATCATGGTGTGACACCTCCTAAGCTGTCACTGATTTACCAGTCACCCAAAGCAATAATTTCTGATAGGTCTTCTTCAATACCCAGATAGTGTTTGGGATAC
Source organism: Papio anubis (assembly GCF_008728515.1). Taxonomy (NCBI): domain Eukaryota; kingdom Metazoa; phylum Chordata; class Mammalia; order Primates; family Cercopithecidae; genus Papio; species Papio anubis. Next base: position 36,246,424 of record NC_044987.1, on the reverse strand, counting down.
TGACCTTATTAGGGAATAACAGAAACAGCAAGACAGAAGCACAAGAGCATAGAAGCAATATTAGCTGTCAGCAGCCCTGTCAGAACAGTTAAATGTAGCATGCTTTAAGATATGTACCCAAATACCATGGATTTTGCTTTTAGTGATTTTAACTGCGTGAGATGCTTTGTTCCCAAGCAAAAGAAACATTAAATAATAATGATACAAATTTTTAAAAGGAATAATGAAATCCTGCACATTTTGAAAGATTTGCCTATGAAAAATCCCCTGGAGCATCATGCACGTAAAGTGCTAGAAATTCTACTTCTAGACCAAATTTTCTTAGTCCTTAGGGAACAGCTGTCAAATGGTTCTTTTAGTGACATCGAGACAAAACCATAGAGTCTATTGATAACTTTTAACAAATAAAGTCAACTGAATGAATACTTGTTTACTTGCCATGGAAAAGAAAAAAAAAAAAACCTGCTATTTCGTGGCCTTCTAATTTCATACTGTGAATAAAAAATGGAGAAAGCAAAAGTATATAAATTAACAATAGCCATGGTTTTAAAGCACCTCCATATAAATGGCAGTCACTCATATCATAAGAGCAAGGGACTCAGGTAATCTCAGTGGTATACCAATTGCCTCTATGAACCCTTCTGAGGAAATAGTGTACAGTAATAAATTATTTAAAAGCAATGTAATTCCAATTATAACATTCATTAAAAAGTGAGATTTTTTGGTCTTTAAACAGTTCCTTTCTGAAGCTCTGTAATTGTAAACTGTTGAAAGCTATATATATATATGTGTGTAAAATCATAAACACAAAATCACTGTTTCTATAATATACTAGGAAATTTAGAAATAAGAAGTCACACTTCTAAATTTAAGATATTGCTTTTATCTCACTATTCAAATACAGAGTGTTATCCAAATTTACTTTTATATCACTAAGCATGAGACACGTATTAATTGGGTTAAATTCTTGATGTTGGAACTGGTAACTTTACTAACATCATATTTAATTTCTTCATCAGAATAAAGATGTATTTTAGAGTTCACTTAAGAGTTTTTAGTGTAGTTCCTCTATCTTATTTAGAAATAAAAGCATATTTAAAATTTTCATTCATTCATTTAATAAAGTATATTTATATATCTGAAATTATGGTGGGTCTGGCAATAAGATGAGAAAGATATATCCCTTCTGTCAAGGAGTTGGTACACAATTACAATACTGTGTGATGAATGTGATAATAGATCTATATATAGAGAAACTCTGCCTCTAAAAGTCATGCACGTTCAAGAACTTAATATTAAAGTGTGAGTTCATGTCGACCAGGGAGCTAAAGCAGGGAATAGCGTATGCAAAGTCACAGAGGCTTGGAATAATACAGCATATTTGAAGAACACAAAGGAGTTCAGTATAACTATAATGAAAGTTCCTTATTGGAACACTGAAGAAGATAAAGTTTTAAACATTGAAAGGAGACAGAAAATATCAATTGCACTTCTCTAGAGATAAATTAATAAAAATATTGAAACAGAGTAGCCTGTGGTAAAATTCTAACTCTTTCTAAGCATAACTAAAAAACACATCCTTTTTTTTTCTGGATGATTAAGTGATATATTAGCTAATATAATGCAATATGGTCAAAACAAGACATAGCATCTTCCATTCTTGGATGGGTCATGAATGGGGGAAGAATATTTTTTACAAAATAGGAAGAAAAATGAGATATAACTGACAAATTATTAATATAGAATAAAATTTCACAGATACTAAGAAACAAACACCGTAACATTTATATATTAAGCAATCAGGAGCAAATAACAATAACAGTGGCAGTTTTCACGTTAGTGTGTACTCTATAGTAACACATCTAAAGAAACATCCTGACCTACCAACAGAAAAAAATCTCCGTCTTCTGAAATCTGGCAGTAGTCATTTCCAAATATTCATCCATTACAATTTCAAAGGGAAACTTAAAAAAAAATCTAGACTTCTCAGCTCTATTTTAGAACATGGGGATATGTGATTAGGGAACAAAAATGTTAACTGGACATTTAAAAAACAGAACAGAAATCTTTACATTATGTTAATAAAATGCCAGATTTAGCTACCTCAGTCCTATAAATGTGTGTGTCATTTCTACAATGCATTACATCATTCAAGTCTTAATAATATGCATACAAATTTCCTCCATTGAATATGTTTTATTCTGCTTGTTAATTTCTGTATAGAAAACATTGCATAATATTATGTCTGACACCTACGAATACTTATTTAATAAATACATTTATTTTGTCAATCAATATTCAAAAATTTATATGTATATATATGCATTTAAAAGTATATATGATGCAGAAAACTGGAACTGGACCCTTTCCCTACACTTTATACAAAAATTAACTCAAGATAGATTACAGACTTAAATGTAAGACCTAAAACCATAAAAACCCCAGAAGAAAACCTAGGCAATACTGTTCAGGACATAGGCATGGGCAAAGACTTCATAACTAAAACACCAAAAGCAATGTCAACAAAAGCCAAAATTGACAAATGGGATCTTAATTAAACTAAAAAGCTTCTGCACAGCAAAATAAACTATCATCAGCGTGAACAGGAAACCTACAGAATGGGAGAAATTTTTTGCAATCTGTCCATCTGACAAAGGAATAATATCTGGATTCTACAAGGAACTTAAACAAATTCACAAGAAAAAACAACCCCGTCGAAAAGTAGGTGAAGGATATGAGTAGACACTTCTCAAAAGAAGACATTTGTGCAGTCAACAAACATATGAAAAAGAGCTCATCATCACTGGCCATTAGAGAAATGCAAATCAAAACCACAACGAGATAACATCTCACACCAATTAGAATGGCAATCATTAAAAAGTCAGGAAACAACAGGTGCTGGAGAGAATGTGGAGAAATAGGAACACTTTTACACTGTTGGTGGGAGTGTAAATTAGTTCAACCATTGTTGAAGACAGTGTGGCAATTCCTCAAGGATCTAGAACCAGAAATACCATTTGACCTAGCAATCCCATTACTGAGTATATACCCAAAGGATTATAAATCACTCTACTATAAAGACACATGCACATGTATTTTTTTTGCAGCAGTGTTCACAATAGCAAAGACTTGGAACCAAACCAAATGCCCATCAATGATAGACTGGATAAAGTAAGTGTGGCACATATACACCGTAGAATACTAAGCAATCATAAAAAAGGATGAGTTAATGTCCTCTGCAGGGACATGGATGAAGCTGGATGCCATCATCCTCAGCAAACTAACACAGGAACAGAAAACCAAACACCGTATGTTCTCACTCATTAGTGAAGATGAACAATGAGAGCACATGGACAGGGGGAAGGACATCACACAATGGGGCCTGTCGGGGGATGGGGGCCTAGGGGAGGGATAGCATTAGGAGAAATACCTAATGTAGACGATGGGTTGATGGGTGTAGCAAACCACCATGGCATGTGTATGCCTGTGTAACAAACCTGCATATTCTGCACATGTATCCCAGAACTTAAAAGTATAATAATTTTAAAAAAGTATATATGAGTAATAGATATTTTTCTCTCAGCATTTATCATGCTTCTCTCAGTTATATAAACAATATTTACTAGCCTTCCAACTTTTCAGAATGTCCATTTATTGTTATTGAAATATAATAGATTTTCCTCCTCACAACTAATTACTACCTGATAGTGTATATGATATACAACATGGTTCAGATATATAATAATTCAACACTATTGTTTATATTTAATCTACTGAAGTGAATATAACCATACTGCACCAAAATATTAGATCAAAACATTCTTCAAACTTCAGTAATGTTTATTTATTGTGAAATTGAAATGATAAAATTAGACTTACTGGGCATTAGGACTATAAAACTAAGACATATTTCTCTGTAACCCTAATCAGAAATAATCTATCAAGAAACAGTCAATTTATCTGGATAATTTGGTTAATCAAATGAAATGTACTCCACATTCAATTAATTGCCATGAATTCAGTTTAGATTCTATAAATACATTATTTTAGTCATATTTAGATTTATTTCTTCATTTAATTTAGTACAACACACCTATGAGCTAGTTTCTATAATTTCCGTTTGATAAATGATACAATGAATGCCCTAAGAGTTTAAGTAGTTGGCCTATGGTCACACAGTTAGTATAGCACAGCCAAATATAGGATTTGGACCTAAATCTGTCCTTTCTGACTTCATCTAACTTCATTCTATGAGTGATATATAAATGGGGAAAAATTCTTAAGGAAATTATGTGAAAACTCTACCACTGTATGTGATTACATACAACTTATCTTCAAACCTGAAACACTTGGGCTTAAAAAAAATTTTAATTTTATTGGACCCAAGCTCAGATTTCTAAATTACTGAGAGGGTCCAGAGAGATGATTTAATAAAATTTCCCACAGCTGTCTATGACTTACCTAGATTAAGAATGATAGACTGTGGAAGACTCAGATTTCCCAAATGCAACATTTGGTCAACCAGTATAATATATGAGGTTGGTAAGTTAAGTATTTGTCTAGAAACAAATAATAATAGAGGGTAACATATGTTCTTTATAATTTACTTTCTATCATTAAAGCTGGAAAAGTTTTGATTCGTTGACATATATATGATTTTTTGTCTTTCATATATATATCAGCAGATATAAAATACTTATTGCATAATTAAATTCCGTATACATACATATGTGTGTATTATATGTACTTATGCATAATTTGACATTACATTATAAAGCTGATGCCAAATAGATATTGATGTTTGTTTGCCAAAACAGATACTTTGTTTTGGTATCCTTGATTCAATTTTTGATTCAGTGGAAATTTTCTATATATTCTGTCAAAATTTCTATGCCTGACATGAAATAAGTTAAACTCCATTTTAACTTTCAGGATTTAAGATTAGAGATGAAAGGCCAGGCAGTGTAATTAGAGATTACAGTGGCTCACACCTGTAATCCCAGCACTTTGGGAGGATGAGGTGGGCAGATCATGAGGTCAGGAGTTCGAAACCAGCCTGACCAACATGGTGAAACCCCGTATCTACTAAAAATACAAAAATCAGCCAGGCATGGTGGCGCACACCTGTAATCCCAGTTACTCAGGAGGCTGAGGCAGGAGAATCGCTTGAACCTGGGAGGTGGAGGCTGAAGTGAGCCGAGATTGTGCCATTGTACTCCAGCCTGGGTGACAGAGCAAGACTCCGTACCAAAAAAAGAAAGATTAGAGATGAAATATCCACATAGTGTTTATATAGTGCCTTTAATTTAAAAATAAATTCATAGATTATCCTTTGGAAGAGTTTAATGGTATTTACTGTTTTAGTTAAAATGCTGACCACTGTTTTCTAGTCATGTTACTCTTTGAGATCTGAGAAAAACACAGGACTTATATACCATCCTAATTAAGCAAATTCTAGTGCATCAGAAGTTTTATATATATGACATGTTTCAATATATCTTATAACTTATTCTATGTAGAGCAACGTGGTAAAAGTGGAGCTAACAGAGCTGTTTTAGTTGTTTATGTATTACAGATTTTCTGTTCATCAAAATAAAAATCAATAACATTATTCAAATCAACCAGAGTCAAATGAACTGCCAACATAAGTAAAAGATAGTGGATTTCCCTCTATATGCATTTTTATATTCATTAAAACATCTAATAATACTCTCATGTTGTCATGATGCTGTGGTTTTCCTTTAATGCAGTTTGATACGCCCTTCACTAAAAGGCAAAATGAAGACTCATCAAAATTTAGCAGCTGAGAATCTCTACTGAAGACAATCAAAAATATTTGGGAAGATTTATGTCAACATCTGAAGCAGGGAAGAATATTTGCCTTCATAGACTCTAGCAATGATTTTGAATGAACCTGCACATGCCACATTTTAACCTGTTAATGAGGATCATGTGGGTGAAATAAGACTTTTCTTGTCTTATTAATTCAAATGCCAAACTAGGCATGCTGACAGTTTGCTTATTAAACTGACTCCAGACTCACTGTGCACAGAGATCTATGGACTACACTTTGTTTACTTTACAAGAATCTTGTTTTTATTTAACAATTTCTTACTGAGATGTTTATTTAAACTGAATTTCCACAGTGAGAAAAAAGATTGTTAAACAGAATTCTACACTTTACATGAAAAACACCTTGTAAATATGGATTATCCTTCCATATATTAACTATATTAATAAACTCACATTGCTAAATATGTAATTAATACATGATCAAATATCCTGGAATGTCCCCTCTTCTATCTGATTATATGAACCTAATCAACTTTCTATGATTAATGTAAATCCAACTTCATTTCTGAATTCACACACCCCATTTCAGCCTGGGCGAATCTCTCCCTACCCCAAACTCATAATCATTATGATCTTATCTAGGAGTCTTAATCAATAAGTCACAATATGCTGATTCATAATTATTACTTTGAAGTGTATCACACAAAATTTACTACTAGTCCTGTGTCTAGATAGTATTTGTCTAGATAGATATGTGTTGAATAGATAGGTTAAATAAATGAATAAGTGAACGAATAAATAAATATAGAATAATAAACTCAAAGTTGATAAATTTAATTTTTAACAAAAACAACATATGACAAAGCTTGTTCCTCTAATGAAGATATTTTTATCACTTTGTCTATTAACATAGATTTTGGCATCATAAAAATCAGGTTAGATTTTGAGCAAATGTCTGTCAGAATATAATAAGTATATATATGAACATGCCCGCTGAAGTGTGCCATACATGATGTCACCTTTTTTCAAGAAAAAAAAAAGTTCAATAGTGTTCAGCGTCAGTGAAAAATATGTACTTAAAAAGAGGGGTAGAAATGAACTAGGACATTTCAGGTTCTAGTCCTGGATTTTCTATCATTTAATGATTATATGACTCTAATTGTCTAAAGGAGATAGTGAAGTAGAAGAAATGTGAAGCCTAAGTATTTGCTGCAGTTTTGTTATTATTGAATATAGTGGAAGGGTAGACCTTAAATTGAATAGGAGGAAAGGGTGAATGAGAGAGATTGGATGAAAAGTGGCAGACATAGGTCCGTCCATATTCTTCCCCAGTCTCTTTATAGCCAATGCAGTGATGTCATTTCTTCTGTGTGTCTGAGATCATAGTGAGAGTCCGGGCAGGTACAAATGGTGTTCATAGATTTCATAGAAGGGGATGTATGTGGAAGTAATAGTAGAGAATACATTACATTTGTATCATTGAAAAAAATGGAAGTCATTCTAGATTCATCTCAAATAAATTCTGGCCTTTTCTCTGATGGCCAGTGATGATGAGCATTTTTTCATATGTCTGTTGGCTGTATGAATGTCTTCTTTTGAGAAATGTCTGTTCATATCCTTTGCCCACTTTTTGATGGGGTTGTTTGTTTTTTTCTTGTAAATTTGTTTGAGTTCTTTGTAGGTTCTGGATATTAGCCCTTTGTCAGAGGAGTAGATTGCAAAAATTTTCCCATTCTGTAGGTTGCCTGTTCACTCTGATGGTAGTTTCTTTTGCTGTGCAGACAGACAAAAACCACAATGAGATACCATCTCACACCAGTTAGAATGGCAATCATTAAAAAGTCAGGAAACAACAGGTGCTGGAGAGGATGTGGAGAAATAGGAACACTTTTACACTGTTGGGGGGATTGTAAACTAGTTCAACCATTATGGAAAGCAGTATGGCGATTCCTCAAGGATCTAGAACTAGATGTACCATATGACCCAGCCATCCCATTACTGGGGATATACCCAAAGGATTATAAATTATGCTGCTATAAAGACACATGCACACGTATGTTTATTGCAGTACTATTCACAATAGCAAAGACTTGGAATCAACCGAAATGTCCATCAGTGACAGACTGGATTAAGAAAATGTGGCACATATACACCATGGAATACTATGCAGCCATAAAAAAGGATTAGTTTGTGTCCTTTGTAGGGACATGGATGCAGCTGGAAACCATCATTCTTAGCAAACTATCACAAGAACAGAAAACCAAACACCGCATGTTCTCACTCATAGGTGGGAATTGAACAATGAGATCACTTGGACTCAGGAAGGGGAACATCACACACCGGGGCCTATCATGGGGAGGGGGGAGGGGGGAGGGATTGCATTGGGAGTTATACCTGATGTAAATGACGAGTTGATGGGTGCAGCACAGCAACATGGCACAAGTATACATACGTAACAAACCTGCACGTTATGCACATGTACCCTACAACTTAAAGTATAATAATAATAAATAAATTAAAAAAAAAATTCTGGCCTTTTCCATTATTCTAGTTTGAACCACACCTCAGGGCAACTCTTCTTCCAAACAAAGTGGAATTAGAGTTGATTCCAGCTCTACTCAAGGTGAGGAATATTCTACTCTACTGTCTTTTACTGTCAACTTGGCTATGACTAAAAAGTCACAGAATTCCACTGCTGGCTAATGCTGCATATCGTACAGAGGCGTCTTTGGTCTAGACTTGTGTATGTTTCCCTCTCATCTGTCATGTTTTCATGGGTGTAAGTGGAGGGAAGAACATCAGTGTGGCAGGAGTGAGCCTGCTGAGAATTTGAGCAAGGTGTTCATACCGCTTGCATATAAAACAAGATTCTTGCCAAGTCTCATTTCTATTTAACTTTATAATGATGTGGTACTTGGTGTATGCCTCTTGATCAACTTAATTCAGTGCCATTAGAACGTCATCATTTGCCAACAGATGATGGATCTTTAAAACCCAATAGCAAGTCAGGACAGGAAATTTTTCTCAAAGAAAAACCCAAAATTCTTTTTTTTTTTTTTTTTTTGATACGAAGTCTTGCCCTATCGCCCAGGCTGGAGTGCAGTGATGTGATCTCGGCTCACTGCAAGCTCCACCTCCCGGGTTCAGCCATTCTCCTGCCTCAACCTCCTGAGTAGCTGGGACTACCGGCGTCCACCACCATGTCTGGCTAATTTTTTGTATTTTTAGTAGAGATGAGGTTTCACCGTGTTAGCCAGGATGGTCTCAATCTCCTGACCTCATAATCTGCCTGCCTCGGCCTCCCAAAGTGCTAGGATTACCGTGCGCGGCCCCGAAATTCTTAAAACAAAGCTTTGTGCTCCCAAAGGCTTACTTATCAGGATAGTCTTAATGGGCTCTCTTGTCTTTTGCCCTCTGTAGTTTCAGTAAATGTAAGACTGAGGACAAGAGAAAAGTGAGACTGGAAATTTTATTTCTCTTGCCCATTTCCTACTGGGTAGCTATAGGTTGTATTCACTCTTTATCCAAAAGCCAAAACTCATGGCAGTTGCAGACTCTTGGCTTCTATAAATGTTCCTTCATCTTTTGCCTCGAGGCTTAGAAGTGGTGACAGCTCCCCAATGTTGTTATATTGCTAGTCCTAGTGAAACACACTATTCCATGCTGATATCCTGAAACCCTATCAACACATTTTGCACATGCAGTCATGAGCCTCATCAGAACATTTCAGTCAAGGATGAACCACATGTGTATCAGTGGTCCTATAAGATTATAATACCATGTTTTAACTGCACCTTTTCTATACCTAGCTATGTTTAGATACACAAATACTATTGCGTTACAAATGCCTGTAGTATTTAGTGTAATAATGCCATACAGGTTTGAAGCCTAGGAGAAATAGGCTATATCAAATAGCCTAATGTATAGTAGGTTATACTTTTTAGGTTTGTGTAAATACATTCTGTGATGTTCTCATAATGAAAAAAAATCACCAAATGGTGCATTTCTCAGAACACATTCTCATTGTTATGCAACACACGGCTGTAGTTTCTTTAGTAAACTTCTAAATTGTCTAATTGGAATGTGCATGCATATCTCACCAGGATTGTCACCAGTAAGTTAATTTTAGGAAAATAAATGATGCTTCATTGTATACTCTGATGGTAGAAAATTCAAAATTGAGATTTTACTTTAAAAGAGATGAGATTAACAAATCTGCACATGTATCCTTTGCATGTAAAATAAAGAATAGCTATATATATATATATGCATTTATTCTAAAATTTTTTAGGATGTAGCGAAAAAAAAGTGCAAGGATGATACCTTTGATCCTTCCATACACACTAATATAAAGGAAGTAGCAGGATAAATATCCACACTTAATTAGGCTGGTAAACAGTATTCTTAGTGAAGAGTAAGAACGTGAAGAAAAAAATTTCATTTGATTAAGAACATAAAGATTGGAGAAGTTAAAGATACAGAGGATTTGCTGCTCAGTCTGGAGGCATGTTGGAAGATGTATTAATGCAGTATGAAAAGTGAACACATGAAACTATATGAGAACTTTAGAATAGTTATGGATATGACATCTGGATTACTTAGAGTGAATGACAAGGATCTGTAATAAAAGGTATAGTAACATTAATTCTAATTGTTTCAAACAGATAATGATTGAGAAAAGATAATGGGAGAGGGAAGAGCATCAGTTATTAACAAATGTGCAGAGTTTTTAACAGCCTTTAGACTCGGTAGAGGGAGAGAGAAGGGTGATTATATGGCAAGTGTGGAGTTCTCCTTTGACCCTTTCCATTAAAGACAGTTTGAAGAAATGATATGAAATCTATGCTACCTTTAGGAAGCATTCTTAACCAAAACTGCTCTGAGAAATTACCTCACACAAGTTAAGATAGCTATTATAAAAAGACGAGATATATGTAGGCAAAGGTGTGAAGGAAAAGGAAGTCTAGCACACTGTTGGTGAAGATGCTGGTTGACACAGCCATTATGGAAAACAGTATGGAGGTTCCTAAAGATATTAAATATACTACTACCATACGACCTGGCAATTCTTCTTCTGGGTATATATATGCCCAAAGGAGATGAAATCATCACCTTGTAAAGCAACCTGCACACTCAAGTTCATTGGAGCTTTATGAATAATAACCAAGAAATGTAAACAACTTGAATGTCTGCTGATGGACAAATAGATAAAAAATATATATGTATACAAGAGAGTATTATTGGCCAGACGCAGTGGCTCATGCCTGTAATCCCAGCACTTTGAGAGGCCAAGGCAGCTGGATCACTTGAGGTTAGGAGTTCAACAGCAGCCTGGCCAACATGGTGAAACCCATCTCTGCTAAAAATAGAAAAATTAGCTGGGTGTGGTGGCACTTGACTGTAATCCCAGCTACTCGGGAGGCCAAAGCATGGGAATCGTTTGAACCCAGGAGGTAGAGGTTGCAGTGAGCCGAGATCATGCCATTTCACTCCAACTTGCATGACAGAGCAAGACTTTGTCTCAAAAAAACAAAACAAAACAAAACAAAAAGAGTATTATTTAGCTTTAGAAATAAATGCTATCCTACCATTTGCGACAGCATGGATGAACCTGAAGGACATTATGCTAAGAGAAATATAAAGAAAAATATTGTATGATCTCTCTTATATGAGAAACCTGAAAAAAAAAAAGAAGGATCAATACACAGATATAGATAATAAAACAATGGTGACCAGGGGTGAGAAGGGGAGCAGGGGGAAGAAAATGGGAAGATGTAGGTCATAGGATGCAAAGAAGCAGATACGTAGGATGAGCAAGTCTAGAGGTCTAACGTGTAGCACGAGTACTACAGCTAATAAAATTGTATTATATTTGTGATTTTGGTTAAATGGATTTCAGCTGCTCTTGTCACAAAAAAGTATGTGAGATGACACATAACTTACTTCACTATAGTAATCATTTTACTATATATATTTAACCCATAATATCATGTTGTAAACCTCAAATACACACAATAAAATTTGTTTTAAAAACATATTTTAAATATGAAGACACATGTAGTTTGAGCATATAAGCATGGGGAACATATACTATATAAACATAACCAAAGGGAAACTAGTGTGACATAATTAAGATTATAGAGAATAGAATTTAGGGTAAGAATAAATGTATCATTTCACAAATCCTAAGTCAAAAGAACAAAGCTGGAGGCATCACACTACCTGACTTCAAACTATACTACAAGGCTACAGTAACCAAAACAGCATGGTACTGGTACCAAAACAGAGAGATAGACCAATGGAACAGAACAGAGTCCTCAGAAATAATACCACACATCTACAGCCATCTGATCTTTGACAAAGCTGAGAGAAAGAAGAAATGGGGAAAGGATTCCCTATTTAATAAATGGTGCTGGGAAAATTGGCTAGCCATAAGTAGAAAGCTGAAACTGGATCCTTTCCTTACTCATTATACGAAAATTAATTCAAGATGGATTAGAGACTTAAATGTTAGACCTAATACCATAAAAACCCTAGAGGAAAACCTAGGTAGTACCATTCAGGACATAGGCATGGGCAAAGACTTCATGTCTAAAACACCAAAAGCAACGGCAGCAAAAGCCAAAATTGACAAATGGGATCTAATTAAACTAAAAAGCTTCTGCACAGCAAAAGAAACTACTATCAGAGTGAACAGGCAACCTACAGAATGGGAGAAAATTTTTGCAAACTACTCATCTGACAAAGGGCTAATATCCAGAACCTACAAAGAACTCAAACAAATTTACAAGAAAAAAACAAACAACCTACAAAGAACTCAAACAAATTTACAAGAAAAAAACAAACAACCCCATCAAAAAGTGGGCAAAGGATATGAACAGACATTTCTCAAAAGAAGACATTCATACAGCCAACAGACACATGAAAAAATACTCATCATCACTGGCCATCAGAGAAATGCAAATCAAAACCACAATGAGATACCATCTCACACCAGTTAGAATGGCAATCATTAAAAAGTCAGGAAACAACAGGTGCTGGAGAGGATGTGGAGAAATAGGAACACTTTTACACTGTTGGTGGGATTGTAAACTAGTTCAACCATTATGGAAAACAGTATGGCGATTCCTCAGGGATCTAGAACTAGATGTACCATATGACCCAGCCATCCCATTACTGGGGATATACTCAAAGGATTATAAATCATGCTGCTATAAAGACACATGCACACGTATGTTCATTGCGGCACTATTCACAATAGCAAAGACTTGGAATCAACCCAAATGTCCATCAGTGACAGACTGGATTAAGAAAATGTGGCACATATACACCATGGAATACTATGCAGCCATAAAAAAGGATGAATTTGTGTCCTTTGTAGGGACATGGATGCAGCTGGAAACCATCATTCTTAGCAAACTATCACAAGAACAGAAAACCAAACACCGCATGTTCTCACTCATAGGTGGGAACTGAACAATGAGATCACTTGGACTCGGGAAGGGGAACATCACACACCGGGGCCTATTAAGGGGAGGGGGGAGGGGGGAGGGATTGCATTGGGAGTTATACCTGATGTAAATGAGGAGTTGATGGGTGCTGACGAGTTGATGGGTGCAGCACAGCAACATGGCACAAGTATACATATGTAACAAACCTGCACGTTATGCACATGTACCCTAGAACTTAAAGTATAATAATAATAATAAAATAAAATAAAATAAAATAAAATAAAATAAAATGATAAACTTAACATGAAAATTAAATTAAACTGTATGAAATTAGTGTATACATGCTAATATAGTTTCAAAATATTAAAATAAAAAGATGACAAAAAGATAAAGATAAAAAAGGAGAGGTACACAAAGCCAAATTCCTATTTGGTGCTTTTAAAACTTTTCTTTTAGAAATTAATAAAGCAGAAGGCAAACAGCTAATAAGGATGTAAAAGACTTAAACAATAAGATAATCTAAATAGCCAATTTACAAAATTAGAACATTATATTTCAGATGATAATGTGGTGAATTATATTCATTGATTTGCAAAAATAATCAAGTTTTAGAGAATACATACTCTTTTACCTGCACGTAGACTATTTCCAACAATATATCTGGGCCATAAGGCAAGTCTCTCTCTCTCTCTCTTTCTCTGTCTCTTTCTAGAGATAGAAATGATACCGTGAATATTTCCTAATCACTGAAGAATTACATTTCAATCACAAAAATGTAACTATAAAATCATCAAATATTTGGAAATTAAATAATACATTTTAGATAAGGAATACATCAAAGTATAAAAATTTAGAAAATGTTTTCAGTTGAATGGTAATAAATATTCTTAAATCATACTTAGAGCCAACATTAGAGCTTCAAGTATACATATTCGAAAATAAGAAAGATTTAAAATCAAATATATGAACTTTTAACTCCAAAATTTAAAACAAAGCTACTGAAATCCAAAGAAGTAGAAAAAGTAAGTAATAAATAAAAATGGGAATTTAAAACAGATAAAATTAATGAGTCCAAATATGATTATTTGAAGACAAAAATAAATTTGATAGATCTGTAGCAAGGCTCATCAGTGTTGAAGGCAGAGAAGACACAAATGATAAGAATCAAGGTAAAAAAAAAATTGCATGTTTACATATCCTCTACACTTAAAAGATAAGAGAATATGAATAAGAATAACTATATCCAATATTTGATAATTTAGGATTAACAAATTGCTTGAAAAACACAAGTAACAAAGACAACAATGAAAAAACAAACAGAAAATATGTATATACAAATTTATAACCATTAAAAATTTGAATACATGATTTTAAAACTCCCAAAGTAAAATTTCAGATCTGGATGGCTTTGAAGGCACATAATTTTAAACACATAAGAGAGAAATAATTTTTTTAATTAGCAAACATATCCATGAAGAAATAAAAGGGAGCACTTTTCAACTTGTTTTATGAAGACTGAAAAACTCTGGTAACAAAACATGACAAGGATATTACAAGAATGCAAATTATAGGCATATATAGTGCAAAACTATATGTCAGCACCTTAAAAGATTAGCCATAAGAACAGAAACATTTTTTAAGTGAACACTTCATAGCCAATTTTGATTTATATTAGTAATACAAGAATTGTTCAACATTAAAACAAACAAACGAGCCAAAAGAGCAGTGTTTATCCTTGGAGTACAAAAACTTTAAAATTTCTGAAAAATCAATGTACTTCAATGCATTAACATAGTTAAGGTAAAATTTAAAACTCCAGATGCACCAAAAATACCTGACATATTTTGAAATTCTTATATTATAGAAAACTTTTAGTAAACTAAGAAAAGAAGAAAACACAATCTCACAAATGGTATCTACAATATTCCTACAGGTAATATATTCTGTGATATAGTATAGAACACCTTCCCTTAAGATCTAGAATAAGACAATTATTTTCACTACCATCATGCCTACTTGGCCATACCCTGGAGTTCCTTCCTAAATAAATCAAGAAAAAAAGTGTGTGTGTGTGTGTATATATATGTATGTATGTATGTATGTATAGACATATACAGAACAAGTACAGCTGTCTGTATTTGTAGATGATGTAATTATGTGCAACAAACATCCAAAATAATCTAAACTAAGGAGGCCTCATAGCACAACAGTAGCATGTGTGACTCCAAAGTAATCTAAAAGTAATGAACAAAATAACTGAATTTTAAAATTTGGCAGATATAAGGTCATGAAAATGAATTTGAGATAAATCAAATATACTTATATGTCTAAAATATAAAGTTTCAAAAAAAGTCAAAAATATTTTCACAGTATTAATACAAGCACGATTTTTTTCACAGAAAACAAACAGCAGTAACCATTAAAGGAAAAATGATAAATTGAACTTAAGAGTTTTCTGCACTATAAAATATGCATTTTTAAATATAGGCATTTTACATACATTGTGGAAACTATTCTTTCCCATATCTATTTAAATTGTATATTTAACTTAATGTAATTATTATGTTATATATAATATGTACACTATAAATATTGTTCTTTGTCATACACATGGCAAAGAAAGATTTTCTTTAATATTTAAACAACTATTAAAAATCAATAATAAATCCCAGCACTTTGGGAGGCCGAGACGGGCGGATCACGAGGTCAGGAGATCGAGACCATCCTGGCTAACATGGTGAAACCCCGTCTCTACTAAAAAATACAAAAAACTAGCTGGGCGAGGTGACGAGCGCCTGTAGTCCCAGCTACACGGGAGGCTGAGGCAGGAGAATGGCGTAAAACCTGGGAGGCGGAGCTTGCAGTGAGCTGAGATCCGGCCACTGCACTCCAGCCCGGGGGACAGAGCAAGACTCTGTCTCAAAAAAAAAAAAAAAAAAAAAAAATAATAATAATAATAAAATGTCAGTTACCCGGTTTAAAAAATTAGCAAAGGTACGGATTGACAATTCATAAAAGGAGATATGTGAAAAATCGCCAAACATGTAAAAAGGTGTTCACATGGAGAGTTCCCTTACATTCTAATGGATGGATTTTTAAACAGTAAATTAAAAGTGATAAACCCAAATGTTTGCAAAAATGAGGAGCAACTTGAACATACTACATTATTGGTGAGAACATAAAATAAAATAACCTGTTTGGAATCAGTAATGTGTTCTAATTTTCATATCTGAATAAACCTAAATAAATATTGACTGTAAAAGCAATACAAGATATAGTTTGTTCCTTAAATATGTATATAAATTAGTAGATCAGTAGGTATAAATTGAAACGCATGCCACCAAAACATTCAAGATGGCAGGTTAATTGTAGTTAAAATATAAGAAGTCTTTGGCAATTTTCAGGAGATCTAAAAGTACTTAATACATTTTAATAAATCAGAAATTCACATTATATTGTCTACTGTAAACCAAAGAAAAATAAGTCATGTATATCTAAAAAACTAAAAAATAGTGAAATTAAATAATAAGGTAATAATAGGGGGAAAAAAAGCAAGAAAGGAGAGAACACTAAAAAACAAATAAAAAGTGGTAGATTAAGAGGCCAGGCGCGGTGGCTTACTCTTGTAATTTCAGCACTTTGGGAGGCTGAGGCAGGGAGATCACTTGAGGTCGGGAGTTTGAGACCAGCCTGACCAACATGGAGAAACCCTGTCTCTACTAAAAATACAAAATTAGCCGGGTGTGGTGGCACATGCATGTAGTCTCTCTCAGCTACTCGAGAGGCTGAGGCAGGAGAATCACTTGAACCCAGGAGGCGGAGGTTGCGGTGAGCCAAGATCGCGCCATTGCACTCCAGCCTGGGCAGCAAGAGTGAAACTCCATCTCCAAAAAAAAAAAAAAAAAAAGAGTAGTAGATTAGGACACAAATTAATTAATAATCCATTTAAAGTAAAAGCACAAGATATTCCAAATAAATTGCAAAGATTATTAACGGAATAATTAAAAAAGAGTTGACTATATACTGGTTTTAAAAGATAAATTCAGGACAGAAAGCATTTAAAAATAAAATGATATTAAAAATTAAACAACAACAACAACAACAACAACAACAAACTATGCAAGCATTAACCAAAAGGGACCTGGTATAGAAGGAGTAGTATCAAAGTAGTTTTAAAGCCAGTATGCATTACTAAAATTAAGGAGAAATATTTAATAACAAAATCAGGGGCCGGGCGTGGTGGTTCATGCCTGCAATCCCAGCACTTTGGGAGGCCGAGGCAGGCGGATCACGAGGTCAAGAGATCAAGACCATTCTGGCCAACATGGTGAAACCCCGTGTCTACTAAAAATACAAAAATTAGCTTGGGAAGGCGAGACGGGCCCATCACGAGGTCAGGAGATCAAGACCATCCTGGCTAACATGATGAAACTCCGTCTCTACTAAAAAAAAATACAAAAAAGTAGCCAGGCGAGGTGGTGGGTGCCTGTAGTCCCAGCTACTCGGAAGTCTGAGGCAGGAGAATGGCGTAAACCCGGGAGGCGGAGCTTGCAGTGAGCTGAGATCCGGCTACTGAACTCCAGCCTGGGCCACAGAGCGAGACTCCGTCTCAAAAAAAAAAAAAAAAAAAAAAAAAAATAGCAGGAAATAGTGGCACGTGCCTGTAGTCTCAGCTACTCAGGAGGCTGAGGCAAGAGAACCACTGGAACCCGGGAAGCAGAGGTTGCAGTGAGTGGAGATCCTGCCACTGTATTCCAGCCTGCAGCAGTAGTGTACTCCAGTAGCAGAGGAAGACTCCATCTCAAAAAAAAAAAAAAAAAAAAAAAATCAGGATCAATCTAAAAGAAATCTATTAAAATCCTAAATGTATATTCATACACAATAGCTTTAAAATATTTAAAGAAAAACTTGACAGAATGGAAAGAATAAACAAACTGAAAAACACAGTGAGTAGAAAATTTAAACAACCGAGTAAACTTGGCTTTATTTACCTAAATAAAACAGTATATCTAGCAAATATAAAGTATTTATATAGTCTATTCAAGTACACATGGGAGATTTAATAAATTGTCACTTCTTTGATCACAAAGCAAATTATAACAGATTAGATTATCAAACCTTAATTTGAAAGTTAAAATATAATGTTTTCTAGAAGATAATCGGAGAGCCTGTTTTTGTGACCTTTCTGTAGACAAAGCATTTTCGAGGGACAGATTTACAAAAATTATTAGGAAAAACATAATATTAAAATGGAAAAAGTGTTAGTGTTGATCTATGAGCCAGAATACCTTTTAAAATAATATACACCATGTGATGGTATTTATCTTTTAAAAAATCATCAGTTTTGGCTTTTAAATCACCAAGCCATTTCTATATTACATAAATTATTTTCTTTCTTTCTGCTGACAAAGACTTTTCTCTTTGTTAGAACTAAGAAAAAATTGTTTACAACAAATCGCATGTTATCATCGCCTCATACAGCCAAAACTAAGTACATTTCCTTTCTTTTTTTAATGATGTATTACATATGTTAGAAAGAGAGCAAACATTTTGACCAAGACAATAAACTACAAAATTTAGCTCTAGTATTTGTCCATAAAGTAAAACTGTCATGCAGATCAATAAAGAACAAGGATGAATAAGTCCTTTATTTCTTCCTGTATGTCAGTATATGAGTGTGCATGGTACAAGCAGTCAGATCACCCATTAAGAGCAGTTTTATTAATAGTTCCTGCTTACATAAGGGTGCTTCATTTATCAATTTCATTGACTGCGACAAAGTGCTTATGCCACTGGCAAAGGCTAGCTCAGCCAAGAGGCAACAAAATAGCAACTGCAGGAAAGCCACTTAAAGAATGATGCCTACTTGAATCAAGCAACTTAGAGATATTCCTAATTTTTTAGCTGAGAAAAGGAACTGTGAACTCAAAAGCCCTAACTTAAAAAAAAAAAAAAAATTGCATAAACTGGTATTCTTAATGATGACAACAATCAAAATTATGTGAGAGGAGGAAATAATATCAAGTATTGTCTTAGTTTGTTGCATCATATTATAATTTATAACAGAGTTTTTTTTTTTTTAATATCCTGGGAATTTTGATGCCAATTTTTATTTATAGAATCAGGCGAGAGTGGAAGATTCGTTTCATATAGTTTAAGAAGAGTTCCCTGAAAGACCTGAAGTCAGGTCACAGATTATTTGGTCATGAAAAATTGGATTTGATTTAATCAATTCTATTGAAAACTTGTGTTGCCCTGATACATTCATTCTTAGGTATCACATGATAAATGAGATAAGACTCTCATTAGTTCGGGATAATTAGTGTAAAGGTAATTTAATATAGGGAAACATCTGTTTTACAGAATATATGTTTTAAATAAACAAACATTTTATTAACTTCAAGATTTGGATGGACCTAACTATATCAGTCCCACTAAATGGGAAACAATTCTATCTTAGTGCCTTTAAGAATTGGAAATTATTTTTCTTTTTGTTTTGTTGTTGTTGCTGGTTAGCCAAAGCTAAGCTTCCACTTAGCTGCTGTTCACATTTTCACAAATTTGCATTTAGTATGTTCCTACTAGGTTTTAGTAAGAAAATAACATTTCCCTACGTTTGACTCTTTCCACTGCTCGTGGAGATAAAGAGAATCAACACAAAAATAAAAACAAACCCTAAAATTACACATTTAGTGAAACAAAGAGAGAAAATTCAATCTCCAAATTGTGTAAATGCTGGTAGAAGTACTTGTACCACCAGAGTCAGGCAAGAGCCCAACATGAACAAACTTAAATAACACAATTCATAAGATTACTTTAGTATGTATATGTATGGAAATCTGTGCCCTGAAAATACTGGAAGTCAACTTCTTTTTTTCTGAGTGCTGATGATGCATTTCCAAAAATTTTTCATATGTTATGTCACAAAGAAAATTTCAAATAAGTATAAATTTCAAAAAGTATAAATAATGCAGAAGGTGTTCTGTGGTCACAGTGTAATAAAACAGTAAATAAATAACAAAGTCAGATAGCAAATAAAAAAGAAATACATCTGGAAATGAAAAACTCTTTCTTAACCCTGAATAAAATTCAGATTTCCTAGAAAACAACAGTCATTAATACACTGTAAATTACAACTTATTGGATAAGACCACAGAGTAAAGCAGTATGGAGAAGAAAAATGTTACTTAAAGAAAGTAAATTATTTAGACTAATGGCTAAAAGGTGTGTAAAAGAGACAAATTAAACTGATGAAATAAAATTAATATTATCTGAATTAATAAAATATTAGGGTACTTTAATAGCTAGTCTCATTTTATTTTAAAATATTTTCAGTGGCTTGCTTTGTGATGCTTTCAAGCATATATATAAACAGGAATAGAATAATGTCTCTTTCAAAGTGTTTATTTGATTTGTGTGGGAACTTCAAACATATAGAAATATAAAAGATGCTGTTTGTATGTATCATTCAAAACTTTATTTTTATAAATATCCTCTAACATACATATACACAAATTATATTGATTGAAAAACAGAACACTTTGTGATCTTAAAATTGTTAATTTTTCCCATGTTTCAGTCAACCCGAAGTCAGATCTGATCCCAAAAACATGACTCCTGCTTAGTGGTTATAATGAATTATAAAGATCAGGGATTGTATGTGGGGGGCGAGGTGGGGATGGTTATAGGGTACAAAAAGAAGTATTTAGAAAAAATAATAAGACCTATATTTGATAACACAACAGGGTGACTACAGTCAATAATAACATAATTGTACATTTTAAAATCACTAAAAGAGTATAATCGGATTGTTTGTAACACACAGGATAAATGCTTAAGGGGACGGATACCCCATGGTCCCAAATGTGACTATGTTATTACCCATTGCATGCTTGTATCAAAGCACCTCGTGTACCCCATAAGTGTATACAAGTACTCTGTATCCCCCAAAATTAAAAAAAAAATAAAAAGATTATATATTAGTGATCCTGTTACCCTTCAGAGCTAGGAGAGCAAATGTTAATGTCTTCCTGTATCACCAAGAAAAGTCCAAGCAGCTCCCTCAGCAAATCCAGTCAGTGCTCAAGAGATTCTTCCCTGTTAGAAATGCCACTGAAGTCACGGCTTCACCACAGAGATTAGTGACAAATCTGTGTCACTTTTGTATACCTCTTCCATTGCCATCACTGTCACCCTGATCACATCCACATTGACATTCATCCCCGTCACTGACACTGTCTATAGTGATATTATTGCCACACTGACATTGCCGCTCTCCTTTCTTAGCTTTTATGAGATTGACAGTCCCAGGACAGCTACTCTCGCTCAGGTTAGATAGAGATTTAGACTCTTTTTAAAAAGAAAACAACAAAAATGACTAGACAAACAAACTTGCCTCAAGGCACACATATGACTCTTTTCTGGCTTTTCTTCTTTGAAAACAACACATTAAAATATAATATACTAATTCCATATGTTACATTGCCTTCTTGTTCTTCTCTCACTGGAGGAGGAGCTGGAACAAACACCTTAAATTTCTGAGAAGGGTGAAGCCTGACTGTCTGTTTCAAAGTTGGGAAATGCTTAGTTTAGAGAATGCTTCGTTTGGAGAATGCATTAGATCTAATTAGAACAACTCTGCTGCAGGCACTTTTTTCAGTTTTCAACTTCCCACCCCAGTTATCGAAACTGCTTTTTAAAACATAATTTCCTTTTTCCTTTAGCCAGTATTTTTCAGTCCTAAATGTAATGAGAATTACCTGGGGTTGGGGACTTTAAAAAATAGATGATTTAATTTGTATTCTAGATCTGTGGGTACAGGGGTATAGAATCTGGGCATTGCTATTTATTTTTAATCTTGATGTGATTTGTGCAATCATGAGTGAGACCCTCTGCACAACTATGCCTGTTTATACCTCCAGAGAATAGGCATATAACTTGAAAACTTCCAGGTTTCTTATGTGCTAAAATGTACTATAATGTCAGATTTTATGAAGAGCTTCCTAACTCCTCTGTTTAAATAAATCAGTACTAAATAGCGAATGTCATACTACATTACACCTAATGCATTTTACTTTTTGCTTTAATAAACGTGATCATGAGGCTTTCCCTGTACATTCCCTAGAGGCAAGAATGGATCTTGTTTGCTTTGGTGTTCTTCATCAATGTCTAACAAGATACCTTGGTCCCAAATATTGAAGAATAAGCAGATTATTAGTATGATTATCCAATAAATAAATGTCATCTGTAGCCCCAGCATTAATCTCTCTTTGACCTGCAAATTTATGTGTTCAACAGACTAGAGAGGGCCCTTCACTTACAAAGGGGTTGCATCCTGTTAAACCCATTGTAAGTAGAAAATATCAAAAGTCGAAGATGCTTTTAATACAAAACCTACAGAACATCATAGCTTAACGTGGCCTACCTTAAATGTGCTGAGAACACTTACGTTAGCCTACAGCTGTGAAAAGTTATCTAACATAAGCCTATTTTATAGTAAAGTGTTGAATAGCTCATATAATTTATTGTATACAGTATACTGTAAAATACAATATTGGTTGTTTACCTTGATGATTGTGTGGCTTCCTGGGAGCTTGTTGAAAAATTAGCTTTTTATTACACAAATCAGATGACATCACTAATTTTCCCTGCCATTACTGTATTCCCAGGGCTTAAAGCAGTGACTGGTACATAGTTGGTTATTAATAATATTTGAATGTATAGTGAATGAGTGAATAATTAATAAATGTATGTAGTAGTGCCAATGGAATAAATATCTATAGAGCATTCTTTAAAATAAACATAAAAAAGTTCACCTAATGAGAAAACTCCTTCTATGTTCTTTTCCAAGAGTGAAGAGAAGACATTTATGTGGCCAACAAACATCTGAAAAAAAGTTCATCATCACTGGTCACTAGAGAAATGCATATCAAAACCATAATGAGATACTATCTCACACCAGTTAAAATGGTGATCATTAAAAAGTCTGAAAATGACAGATGCTGGCGAGGATGTGGAGAAATAGGAACATTTTTACACCATTGGTGGGAGTGTAAATTAGTTCAACCATTGTGGAAGAAAGTGTGACAATTCCTCAAGGATCTAGAACCAGAAATACTATTTGACCCAGCAATTCTGGGTGTATACCCAAAGGATTATAAATCATTCTACTATAAAGACACATGCACACATATGTTTATTCCAGCACTATTCACAATAGCAAAGACTTGGAACCAACCAAAATGCCCATCAGTGATAGAGTGGATAAAGGAAATGTGGCACATATACACCATGGAATACAATGCAGCCATTAAAAAGGATGAATTCATGTCCTTTGCAGGGACATGGATGAAGCTGGAGGCCATCATTCTCAGCAAACTAACACAGGAACATAAAACCAAACACCACATGTTCTTACTCATAAGTGGGAGTTGAACAATGAGAATACATGGACACAGGGAGGGAAACATCACACACCAGGGCCTGTCGGGGGACCAGAGGCTAGGGGAGGGAGAGCATTAGGAGAAGTACCTAATGTAGATGACAGGTTGATGGGTGCAGCAAACCACCATGGCACGTGTATACCTATGTAACAAACATGCATGTTCTGCACATGTATCCCAGAACTTAAAGTATAATTAAAAAAAAAAAAAAAATAGAGCCATAGAGAGCAAAATAGCTAGATACCAAGAGATAGTCTTTTTTTGAGATGGAGTCTTGCTCTGTTGCCCAGATTGGAATGCAGTGGCGCGATCTCGGCTCACTATGACCTCTGCCTCCTGGCTTCAAGCTATTCTGCTTCAACCTCCTGAGTAACTGGGATTACAGGCATGCACCACTAGGCCTGGCTAATTTTTGTATTTTTAGTAGAGGCGAGGTTTCACCATGTTGTTCTTGAACTCCTGACCTCAGGCGATCCACCCATCTCGGCCTCCCAAAGTGCTAGGATTACAGGCGTGAGCCACTACGTGCAGCTGAGATTGTCTTAAAAGGCACGTGAGACCAGAAATGCTATTTGAAGTGTGGCCCATGGACCATCACTATCATCATTACATAGAAATGGTTAGAAAGGGTCCTGAGGGCTTAAACAATACCTAGAAAAATGGAACAGGCCTTTATTAATTAGCTCCTGATGTTTTCCATCATCCCCATTAGTTCTTCTGTTACATAATGCTGCTATCAATATTGGTCCTATATACACTGAATGTAGCATGACCACTCTTGGAAGCTTCAAAGATGTTCACTCTGCTTTTCTTTCCACTGACCAGATTTAAAACAAAGACCTTTGCTGATGGTCTCAAGGAAGAGTATGGCAGGTTATTCATCTGATGCTTGCAAAAGTAGTCTCTGGGATCCCCCAGCTCATAGAAAATCCCCAAATACCCTCCCCAACTGAATGAGGTTGAAGCTACATTCTTCCAGCCTCCCTTCATCTTTTGTCTCCATGGCAGGTGCAACTTTATGTTTTTAAGAGGGCTTAGCTCCCAAACAATGGCCTCGATGAAGAACGGCTTCTAGTTTTCCAACAACTCTTGTTTTAGATACTATGATATATACAAGCCACTGATATTTCCTTGGAGTCAGTGAACCCAGAACTCATAATACAAAAGGATTGCCTGTCTTGTCATACTTTGGTCTCCTGTTAATTCCAATAACAAGATTAATTAAAGAAATGATGATGACTTAAAACATCATGAACTAGCCTAACAAATTATCCTGACATTTTACCCCTACTAATAGTTAACACTTATGTGGCGTATACTTTGTACTGGCTGTGTTCTCAGACTTAACAAAATATTACAGTTGTTTTCAGAGGAGGAAACAGGAGCAGAGATTAGGCAGTTTTTGCAAAGTTACTTAGTGGTAGATCCAGGATTAGAGCTCTGTCATTTTTCAGAGTTTGGACTTTTAATGACAATGTTATGCTATGCTGCCTCTCAACTCTTGAGCACTGCCTCCTTGCCCAGTTTTATGCTGAAAGTTTTCCATGTATCAATACATTTAATTCTCATGTCACACTAACGGAGCAGGTATTGGTATCCCATTGGTCCCTGGAAAATGGAGACTAAAAAAAAAAAAAAGATTTTGTGTGTGTGTGTGTGTTTATGTGTGTGTGTGTGTGTGTGTTGAAGTTCCTTTTGTTTGTGTTATCTCTCAAAACCAAACAACTGGAAGTAAAAGAATCATGGTCTGGAATAGTTTATCTGATTAATAGTAGGATACACGAAGATATCGTGAAACATACTACTTATCCCACAACAAACTTTCTGCATTGTCACTTTCTTTTTTTAAACCACAACTTCTCTATCTAAAATGCCCTTCTTCTATATCTACTTGTTATGGTTAACTTTATGTTTCAACTTACGTAGGTCACAGTACCTCGATATAGGGTCAAAAATTTGTCTAGATGTTGCTGTGAAGATATTTTTTAAGATGAGATTAACATTTAAATCAGTGTATTTTGAGTAAACTGGATTATAATCCATAATGTGGGTGGCTCTCCACTAAAGGCTTTAAATGAGAAAAGATTGACCTCCCCCAAGGAAGAGTAAATTTTGCTAGTAGGCTTCCTTTCAACCGGAGCTGGATCTCCCGCTTGCTGACCATACTTACAGATTTTGGACTTGTCAGTTTCTATAATCAACCATGTGCGCTAATTCCTTAAAATAAATCTCTGTCTCTGTATCTCTCTCTCTCCCTCTGTGTGTGTGTGTATGTATTTACAGAGAGAGTAAGTGCACATAGAATATATAGTGTTATTTAAAATAAACATATAAGTCCAGCTAATAAACATCTATTTGTTTCCCACATGCACGCGCGCGTGTGCGCGCGCACACACACACACACAGAGTCTCCTATTGGTTCTGTTTCTCTAGAAAACCTTTACTAATATGCGACCTTTACACAGCCTATCAATTTTTGAAGCCCCTCATCAAATATTAATATAGGCTTTCCAGATCCCTAAAGCTGATGTTGTCTCTCTTTATTTCGAATCCACATAGAATTGTATGGCAACACATTCTCTCATATTATACCAATATTTTTATTTTATGTAAGCTTTTTAGGACGTTAATAGCATAGAACAGGTAAAGTAACTTCTTTACGCAATCTGAACCACCTAGCACAATTCACCTGCTGCACATGAAGGGTTTCATACATGTTTTGAATGGATAAGAATATGAGGGGATAGAATAAATTAATTTTTGGTTCCCAAATAACACTTTAATTCTAAGCACATCTCTTAAACACATTTCTCTCTCTTTGTCTCTAATAACGATTTCACTTTAATATGTTGAGAAATTCAATAATTAGCTTAGAGCCAGTCAAGTTTTTGAATAAAAATTTCATCATAGAAATTAAAGATTATATCAATAACAGCAATTTTATTTTTACTATTAAAATGTAGATATGAAGAGATGGCGATGTTAATGAGGTGGGATTTTTCACTGTTAAGAATATTTGATCTGCTGTGGGATATAATTAAGTCTAAAAATAGGGAGGACTTTCACATCAGCGCCCAATAAGACAAGAAATTAAATTTAATCCCTAGTGGATCTGAATATAAACTTCTGTTGTTGCTATGATATGCCTGTTCTATTCACTTTTCCCTCATTTTCTATATATTTGATGATGTTCTTTTGTGCATCTAACGACCCATATGTTTGTGAAATAATGATTTTCTATCTTATTTGAATGCATCTTACGGGATTT
Organism: Papio anubis; assembly: GCF_008728515.1. Lineage (NCBI taxonomy): Eukaryota > Metazoa > Chordata > Mammalia > Primates > Cercopithecidae > Papio > Papio anubis. Next base: position 36,219,470 of record NC_044987.1, on the reverse strand, counting down.
TAATTGTATTGGCTTCAAGTCCGATTGGATTGATGAATTCAGAAATATGTACTTTTCCTTTTTTCTTTTCTCTGTGTCCCACGTTTGATCTTTTCCTGCTGCCATGGCACCTAATTAGCTGTGAACTAGTTCTTGTACTTCACAGCAATAGTGAGCAACTCCTTGCAATAAAATAAAATATAAATTTTCTAGTTTGATACATAATATCTGGACACTGTTTCTAGATTCCCAACCAAATAATTTGTCCTAACTAGCTTCCTACAGATTACTGGTGTTGACTATGTCATTAACCTTAGGGCTACTTCTCTAATCTCTAAGCATCTCTTTAGAATGTTCCACATTCAGAAAGGTCACACATACCAGGCATTAGTTGCATTGCACTTTCTCTTCTTACATGCCCTATGCTCCTGGAAGAGGTAATCCTTTTTAGATAGGTAAATTTTCTGTGTTGAGTTGAACAGGAACTTTAATTAAATATGTTTTATTTATTCTCCCATAATTTCCTCACACAAAAGTTACAAAATGGTCTAGGTGCCAGATTAGTGACATGCATACCAGACTAATTTTAAGAAGAAATTCATATGAGTTGACTCCATGTAAATAGAAAGAAATATAACTAATTTAATACCCTCCATTAATAGAGTATCTAGGGATACAGAAGATAATCACATTCTTGCTAACATCTTAAGCAGTAATTAGGCATTAATATTAATGCCCAATAAGACTTCATATTCATCACCTACTATCTGTCAGACATGGTTCCAGGTATGTGAAATCAATTTATGACTCTTTAAATCTCTAAAAGAATCTTTTGAGAGAGGTACTATTATTATTATCATTGTTTCCATTTTGCAAACCATGATACTAAGTTTTACAGAGATTAAGTAATTCATACAAAATAGTGTATAATTACCTTTCATCAAATCAGACTCGTCTTCTTTTGTATCCCCTTATTTAATGTTTGAATTATCTCATATTTATCCCCTTCCAAATATTTGGATGATATCTTTGACTCATTAATTATTACTTAAACAATTTCAATTGATTCTTTTTTTTACTTTAAACTATAGGATACATGTGCAGGACATACAGATTTGTTACATAAGTATACATGTTTACGTGTGCCATGGTGGTTTTCTGCACCTATCAACCCATCATCTAGATTTTACGCCCTGAATGCATTAGGTATTTGTCCTAATGCTCTCCCTCCCCTTGCCCACTGCCCCCACAACAGGCCCTGGTGTGTGATGTTCCACTCTCTGTGTCTACGTGTTCTCATTGTTCAACTCCAGCTTATGAGTGAGAACATGCAGTGTTTGGTTTTCTGTTCCTGTGTCAGTTTGCTGAGAATGATGGATTCCAACTTCATCCATGTCCCTGCAAAGAACATGAACTCCTTCTTTTATATGGCTGCATAATATTCCATGGTGTATATGTACCACATTTTGTTTATCCAGTCTATTATTGATGAGCATTTGAGTTGGTTCCAAATCTTTGCTATTGAAAATAGTGCTGCAATAAACATATATGTGCATGTGTCTTTATAGTAGAATGATTTATAATCCTTTGGGTATATATCCAGCAATGGGATTGCTGGGTCAAATGGTATTTCTGGTTCTAGATCCTTGAGTAATTGTCACACTGTCTTCCACAATGGTTGAACTAATTTACACTTCCATCAACAGTGTAAAAGTGTTCCTATTTCTCCACAGCCTCTCCAGCATCTGTTGTTTACTGACTTTGTAATGATCACCATTCTAACTGGTGTGAAATGGTATCTCATTGTGGTTTTGATTTGCATTTCTCTTATGACCAGTGATGATGAGCTTTTCTTCATATGTGTGTTGGCCGCATAAATGTCTTCTTTTGAGAAGTGTCTGTTCATATCCTTTGCCTGCTTTTTGATGGGTTTATTTGTTTTTTCTTGTAAATTGTTTAACTTCCTTGTAGATTCTAGATATTAGACCTTTGTCAAATGGGTAGATTGTAAAAATTTTCTCCCATTTTGTAGGTTTCCTGTTCACTCTGATGATAGTTTCTTTTGCTGTACAGAAGCTCTTTAGTTTAATTAGATCCCACTTGTCAATTTTGTCTTTGGATGCAATTGCTTTTGATGTTTTTGTCATGAAGTCTTTGCCCATGCCTATGTCTCAAATGGCATTGCCTAGGGTTCTTTATGGTTTGGGGTTTTACATTTAAGTCTTTAATCCATCTTGAGTTAATTTTTTGTACAAAGTGTAAGGAAGAGGTCCAGGTTCAGTTTTCTACATATGGCTAGGCAGTTTTCCCAACACCATTTATTAAATAGGGAATCATTTCCCCATTGCTTCTTTTTGTCAGGTTTGTCGAAGGTCAGATGGTTGTAGATGTGTGGCATTATTTCTGAGATCTCTGTTCTATTTCATTTGTCTATATCTGTTTTGGTACCAGTACCATGCTGTTGTGGTTACTGCAGACTTGTAGTGTAACTGGAATTCAGGTAGCGTGATGCCTTCAGCTTTATACTTTTGCTTAGGATTGTCTTGGCTATACAGGCTCTTTTTTGGTTCTGTATGAAATTTAAAGTATTTTTTTCTAATTCTGTGAAGAAAGTAAGTAGTAGCTTGATGGGAATAGAATTGAATCTATGTATTACTTTGGGCAGTATGGCCATTTTCACGATATTGATTCTTCCTATCCATGAGCATGGAATGTTTTTCCATTTGTTGTGTTCTCTCTTATTTTCTTGAGCAGTGGTTTGCAGTTCTCCTTGAAAAGGCCCTTCACATCCCTTGTAAGTTGTATTCCTGGTTATTTTATTGTCTTTGTAGCAATTGTGAATGGGGGTTCACTCATGATTTGGCTCTCTATTTTTCTATTATTGATGAATAGGAATGCTCGTAATTTTTGCACATTGATTTTGTATCCTGAGACTTTGCTGAAGTTGCTTATCAGCTTAAGGAGTTTTGGGTTGAGATTATGGGGTTTTCTAATTATACAATCATGCCATCTGCAAAGAGAGACAATTTGACTTCCTCTCTTCCTATTTGGATACCCTTTCTTTCTTTCTCTTGCCTTATTGCCCTGGCCAGAACTTCCAATACTATGTTGAATAGGAGTGGTGAGGGAGGGCATCGTTGTCTTGTGCCAGTTTTCAAAGGGAATGCTTCCAGTTTTTGCCCATTCAGTATGATATTGGCTATAAGTTTATCATAAATAGCTCTTATTATTTTGAGATATGTTCCATGAATATCTAGTTTATTGAGAGTTTTTAGCATGAAGGGATATTGAATTTTATCGAAGGCCCTTTCTGCATCTGTTGAGATAATCATGTAGTTTTTGTCATTGGTTCTGTTTATGTGGTGGATTACGTTTATTGATTTGCATATGTTGAAGCAACCTTGGATCCCAGGGATGAAGCCAACCTGATCGTCGTGGATAAGCTTTTTAATGTGCTGCTGGATTCGGTTTGCCAATATTTTATTGAGAATTTTCACATAAATGTTCATCAGGGATATTGGCCTGAAATTTTCTTTTTTTGTTGTGTCTCTACCAGGTTTTGGTATCAGGATGATGTTGGGCTCATAAAATGATTTAGAGAGGAGTCCCTCTTTTTTCTGTTGTTTGAAATAGTTTCAGATGGAATTGTACCAACTCCTCATTGTACGTCTGGCAGAATTTGGCTGTGAATTCATCTGGTCCTGGACTTTTGTTCGTTGATAGGCTATTAATTACTACCTCAATTTCAGAACTTGTCATTGGTCTGTTCAGGGATTTGACTTCTTCCTGGTTAAGTCTTGGAAGAGTGTACGTGTCCAGGAATTTACCCATTTCTTCTAGATTTTCTACTTTCTGTATGTAGAGTTGTTTATAGTATTCTCTGATGGTAGTTTGTATTTCTGTGGAATCAGTGGTGGTATCCCCGTTATCATTTTTTTATTGCGTCTACTTGATTCTTCTCTCTTTTCTTCTTTATTAATCTAGCTAGTGGTCTATTTTGTTAATCTTTTCAAAAAACCAGTTCCTGGATTCATTGATTTTTGAAGGTTTTTTCGTGTCTCTCTCTCCTTCAGTTGTGCTCTGATCTTTGTTATTTCTTGTGTTCTGCTAGCTTTTGAATTTATTTGCTCCTGCTTCTCTAGTTCTTTTAATTGTGATGTTAGGGTATTGATTTCAGATCTTTCCAGCTTTCTGATGTGGGCATTTAGTGTTATAAATTTCCCTCTGAACACTGCTTTAGCTATGTCCCAGAGATTCTGGTATGTTGTGTCTTTGTTCTCATTGGTTTCAAAAAATTTCTTTATTTCTGCCTTAATTTTGTTATTTACCCAGTCATCATTCAGGAGCAGGTTATTCAATTTCCATGCAGTTGTGCGATTTCAAGTGAGTTTCTTAATCCTGAGTTCTAATTTGATTGCATTGTGGTCTGAGAGAATGTTTATTATGATTTCCATCCTTTTACATTTGCTGAGGAGGGTTTTAGTTCCAATTATGTAGTCTACTTTAGAATAAGTGCTATGTGACGCTGAGAAGAATGTATATTCTGTTGATTTGTGGTGGAGAGTTCTGTAGATGTCTATTAGGTCCACTTTGTCCAGAGCTGAGTTCAAGTCCTAAATATCCTTATTAATTTTCTGTTTTGTTAATCTGTCTAATATTGACAGTGGTACATTAAAGTCTCCCACTATTATTATGTGGGAGTCTAAGTTTTTTTATAGGTCTCTAATAACTTGTTTTATTAATCTGAGTGTTCCTGTATAGGGTGCGTATCTATTTAGGATAGTTAACTCTTTTTGTTGCATTGATCCCTTTACCATTATGTAATACCCTTCTTTGTCTTTTTTTGTTTTTTATTCTTTGTTGGTTTAAAGTCTGTTTTATCTCAATTGATCCTTAACTGTTGTTTCTCTAATCAGTTTTTCTTCAAATGGATTTATTCTCCAGTGTGGCACCAGATTTATAGTAGCATTACTTATCACCTTTTATCTATTGAAAGAAAACAATTACTAAAAGTTCTGAAATTATCTTTAAAGTGTAAAATCAAAACTCAACTCTCAGTGTACAAACGCTTTTGAAATCCGACACTGAACCTCCTTTTCTTCTCATTTCTCATTCTTTTCTCTTAAGCATCCTCACAGTCTGTTATCTTGCCTCTTTTCTAACCTTAAACATTCAAAGATCATTTATTGCGTTACAACTTGACATTGTTAAGGAACTTATTTTATTCTGCCTTGTCTGGGCAATATGCTATTCATTCTTTAGACAGATAGCATAGTTGGGATGATGGGTGCTGATGGTCTGGGTCAAAACCGTGCTTCTTTAGGCAAGCCTCTTAACCATTTTAAGTTTGGTAGGTTTAACGTTCTATTTTATGAGACATTTGCAAAACTCAATATGATAATTATGTAAAGCACTAATAGAGATCCTGGTTTACACCTATCCTCAACAAAGGGTATATTTTATGATAGACTCATCCAGAAGGCCACTGATGCCAAAAAATTATTTTTAATAATCTGTGCAAGCCTCAGTATTTTGATCATGCATAATAATTCTGATAGCACTTATCATGGTGTACGCGTAATTTATATTACATGGACTTCATGAAACTTGACTGAGCTTCACCAAATATTGCTTCCAAGGGAAAGAGAAGAAGTCTCAGACAAATGTTTTAGAGATATCAAACCTTCAAAAATTTCAGACCATTCATCTAACTACAGGTTACACTGCCCCATATCTTTACATTTCTTCACTTATATATCACAAGAACACTGAAATGACAGAATCATTGGAAGACAAGTTTTGCTCAAAATCAGTAATGAGACACCAAGAAGCACTCATTTCACAGTTTTTAGTGTTACTCAAAGTATTGTTTCTGATAAAGAACTTGCATCAGAATGTAAATCAACAAACTACTTCATTCTTGAAGAAAGTCAGATTGCTGAAGAGGGAAAAATATTTGCTGAACTAAACACTGAACCTAGTGATTAGGTTGTTTTGTATTTTTGTGCAAGTTCCTTATCACATAACAACCAAAAAGCAAAAAACAGTTCAGATATTAGGAGATAGTTTATGGATCATCCTTTGAGTATAATTAGACAATATCATTTATATCCAGTATTAGCCATGTTCAATACCATACTTACCTTTCTATTTAGAAGCAAAATGATATGATTCTGCATTCTGAATTTTCCAAACCAGTCGATAGCCATGAACATACTCTGATGTCAGTAGTTGAAATGTTCATTAATATGAGTCAGGGGGAACCAAAAGATGGCCGACAATAGAAAGTTTTAAATATTGTCATATTTTCATAGAAGAGGACACAGAATTTGGTAACAATTGAATATAGTAAATATCATTTATAATATACCACATTTTGTCTTCATGTTTTTTCTTAGAATAGAAGCTTGAAAAAAAGAATTATTAGGCTATATAATTTAACAAATAATTGCTGCATACAGGATTATATGCATAGCAGACATTCACTGTATTTCAGTATGAAATGAGTCTATGTTTAATATGCATCTCCTGTAAACAGCATATAGTTTTATCTTGCTTTTTTATCTAACCTCTTAAGCTCTGTTATTTAAATAAGATGTCACATATATTAATATTTGACCTAATTAGTGATATGGTTGGATTTAATTCTACTATCTTGCTATTCTTTTTTATTTGTTTAATCAGTTCTTTTTAAATTATTATTCTCATGCTTTCTTTTTAGATTAATACTCTTTAGTATTCAATTTTTATATATTTTATTGAACTAGTAATTTAATCTTTGTTTTATTTTTTTTAAAGGATGCTTCTGAGTTTACAGCATGAATCTTTAACTTTTTACAAGTTGCCCCTAAATAACTATTTCAATACTTCACACATAACATAGGAACCTTAACAATAGTTGGTGTCTATTTTCCTTTCCCGTTGTTTGTACTGTTATACCTGTATATTTTACTCTTATATATGTTAAAATCTTATACTATCTGGTTATTAACTTGGATTTACACTGTCAATTATATTTTATATAAATTAAGACATGAGAGAAAATTTGTTAAATTTACCATTTCAGCACATTTCTTTGTGTAGATTAGGGATTCCAACTATTAACATTTCCTTTTGCCTGAGGAAATTACTTATTTTTTCTTGTAATGCAGGTCTAAAGAAAATGAAATAATTTTTGTTTGTCCAAAAATATCTTTATTGCATCTTTAGTTTTGAAGGATTCTCTTTTGGCTAGCTATGAAAGTCTGAGTTAACATTATTTTCTTATTTTGTTTCTGCACTTGAAAGATGCTTTGTTGTCTTCCATTTTGCACAATAAGCAACCCTGTATAGTGCTGTATTTCCTTTGGTTCAATAGCCAAATAATATTATTTTACAAGAAAAATTATTTCACAAGAAGTCTGGAGTTGTTCTTATTGTTAATCCCTTGTAAGTGGTATTTTTTGTTGTTGTTCCTCATTGATATTAAGAGGTTTTTGTTTTTTTGTTTTTTTTGTTTAGGTTTTGGGCTTTTTTGTTTGTTTGTTTTGGGATAGAGTCTTGCTCTGTTGCCCAGGCTGGAGTGCAATGGGCACAATCTCAACTCACCACAACCTCCGCCTCCAGGGTTCAAGTGATTCTCCTGTGTCAGCCTCCTGAGTAGCTGGGATTACAGGCATGAGCCACTAGGCCTGGCTAATTTTTGTATTTGTATTAGAGATGGGGTTTCACCATGTTGGTCAGGCTGGACTTGAACTCCTGACTTTGTGATCTGCCCACCTCAGCCTCCCAAAGTGCTGGGATTATAGGTGCAAACCACCGCACCTGGCCAAGATTTTTAAAAAATAATTTATTTTTAGAAATTTGTGCCATTTTCTGATTTACTGTGTTTATTTGTCTTGGGGGTTATTGAGATTCATAGATATATGAGATCTTTATCAGAGTTAAAGATATGTTATCAGATAACAACTTCTACAAATGTTTTTCTTCTCTATTTTCATTTTTCTAGTCTAATATATGTGTTTAATACATATCTAATATGTATGTTACTAAACACCTATTGATATTATCCAATACATCTGTATTAGTTCATTTTCATGCTGCTGATAAAGAGACTGGGTAATTTATAAAGAAAAAGACATTTAGTGGACCAGTAGTTCCATGTGGCTCAGGAGGTCTCACAATCATGTCAGAAGGTGAAAGTCACATAAGTCACATCTTATATTGTGGCAGACAAGAGAGAACTTGTGCAGGGAAACTCCTCTTACAAAACCACCAGATCTCATGATACTTATTGACTACCATAAGAACAGTACGGGGGAAATCACCCCCATGATTCAATTATCTTCCACTGGGTTTCCCACAACAATTTGAGCTACAATTTGAGATGAGATTTGGGTGGGGATACAGTCAAACCATCTCCATGTAATTGAGTTTCATTCATTTTATTCTGACATGTTGATCTGAATGACTCTGTTTGGAGAGTTTCTATTGTCCTATCTTCATGTTTACTAATCATCTCTTTGACAGCTTCTAATATGCTTCCAAGTTCATTTAGTGACATTTTTACTTAAATGCTTTTTCATTTTAGATATCAGTTTGTATTATTTTTATATTCTCATTTCTTGCTCAAAATTCCCTATTTGTTCTGTAATTTTTATTTGTTTTTTAACTTAAATTTAGCATTACATGTGCAGGATGTGCAGGTTTCTTACATAGGTAAATGTGTGTGTCATGGAGATTTGTTGTACCAGTTATTTTAGCAACCATGTATTAAGCTTAGTAGTCATTAGTTATTTTTCCTGATCCTCATCTTCTCCCTCTTCCCACTCTACACCCTCTGATAGGCCCCAGTGTGTGTTGTTTCCCTCTGTGTATTCATGTGTTCTCATCATTTAGCTCCCACTTATAAGTAAGAACATGCACTATCTGGTTTTCTGTTCTTGGATTAGTTTGCTAAAGACAATGGCCTCCAGCTCCATCCATGTCCCTGCAAAAGAAATGATCTCATACTTTTTTATAGATGCATAGTATTTTATGGTGTATATATACCACATTTTCTTTACCCACTCTATCATTGATCGATATTTGGGTTGATTCCATATCTTTACTATTGTGAATCATACTCTAATGAATGTATACATGTGTGTGTCTTTATAATAGAATGATTTATATTCCTTTACTTATATACCTAGTAATGAGATTTTTGGGTCAAATGGTATTTCTGACTGTAGGTCTTTGAAGAATTGCCACACTGCCTTTCACAATGGTTTAACTAATATACACTCCCATCAACAGTGTATAAGTGTTTCTTTTTCTTTACAACCTCATCAACATCTGTTATTTTTTTACTCTTTAGTAATAGCCATTCTGACTGGTGTGAATGGTATCTCATTGTAGTTTTGATTTGCATTTCTCTAATGATCAGTGATATTGAGCCTTTTTTCATATGATTGTTGGCTGGATGTATGTCTTCTTTTGAAAAGTTTCTGTTTGTGTCTTTTGCCCATTCTTCAACGGGGTTGTTTGCTTTTCTCTTATAAATTTAAGTTCCTTATAGATGCTGTATATTAGACTTTCGTTGGATGCATAGTTTGCAAAAGTTTTCTTCCATTCTTTACACTGTCTGTTTGTTGATAGTTTTCTTTTGCTGTGCAGAAGCTCTTTTTAAAAACTGAATCCCTTGGCCGGGCGCGGTGGCTCAAGCCTGTAATCCCAGCACTTTGGGAGGCCGAGACGGGCGGATCACGAGGTCAGGAGATCGAGACCATCCTGGCGTTCCTGGTGAAACCCGTCTCTACTAAAATCTAACCCTTGACGGCGGGCATCTCATAGTCCCAGCTACTGGGAGGCTGAGAGAGGCAAAGGGAGAATGGCGTAAACTCGGGAGGCCGGGCTTTACAGTGAGCTGAGATCCGTGCCACTCCCAGCCAAGCGACAAACCGAAACTCATCTCAAAAAGCGTTTGTCAATTTTTGTTCTTATTGGAATTGTTTTTGTCATCTTTCTCATGAAATCTTTGCCTGTTCCTATGTACAGAATGGTATTGCCTTGGTTGTCTTCCAGGGTTTTTATAGTTTTGGGTTTTATATTTAAGTCTTTAATCCATGGATTATACAGAAATAATCCATAAATGTTTGTACATGGTATAAGAAAGGGGTCCAGTTTTAATTTTCTGTGTATGGCTAGCCAGTTACCCCAGCACTATTTATTGAATTGGGAATCCTTTTTCTATTGCTTGTTTTTGTCAGGTTTGTTGAAAATCAGAGAGTTGTAGATATGTGGTCTTATTTCTGGGTTCTCTATTCTGTTTCATTGGTCTATGTGTCTGTTCTTGTACCAGTGCCATGCTGTTTTGGTCCCTATAGCCCTGTAGTATAGCTTGAAGTTGTGTAACGTGATGTCTCCAGGTTCATTCCTTTTACTGAGGATTGCCCTAGCTATTCAGGCTCTTTCTTATTTCCACATGTATTTTGAAATCATTTTCTTTATTTCTATGAAGAATGTCAATGGTAATTTAATGGGCATAGCATTGAATCTGTAAATTGCTTGGGTCAGTGTGATCATTTTCACAAAAATGTAAGACAGTACTTGGTCTTCTTTGCCTTCCACCATGATTGTGAGGCTTCCCCAGCCATGTGGAACTGTAAGTCTTAGTAAACCTATTTTTTTGTAAATTATCCAGTCTCTGGTATGTCTTTATTAGCAGCATGAAAATGGAGTAATACAGAGTTCATTCATGATTTGGCTCTTGGCTTGATTATTGTTGGTATACAAGAATGCCAGCAATTTTTGCACATTGATTTTGTATCTTTGGACTTCGTTAAAGTTGCTTATCAGCTTAAGAAGCTTTTGGGCTGAGATGATGGGGTTTTCTAGATGTAGGATCATGTCATCTGCAAATAGGGATAGTTTGACTTCTCTTACTATTCGAATGCCCTTTATTTCTTTCTGTTACATGATTGCTCTGGTCAGACTCTAATTTTGCTTATACCTTCTTTCAAATCTTAGAACATATTTATTACAGTTATTTTAAATTTAGCGCTTGCTAATTTCATAATTTCTCTAATTCAATATATGTGTTTCTACTGGCCGATTTTTCTCCTGGCTATGGATAAAATTTTCCTGATTCTTCATAAGCTCAGCAATTTGTGATTATGTGTTGGGTGCTACTAAGACTGCATTGGTTAGTGTCTAGATTTTGTTATATGTCTTAATAAGGCATTGAGTTTTCACCTAGCATGCAGATAATTTGCTTTTGTTTCTGCTTGGCGTTGTTGAGGCTTTTAAAATTTCGATTAATATAGAGTACTCTTTAAGGCTTCATAATGCTATTCCAGCTCTGTAAGCTTTCTGAGTTCTCAATGGAATGCTCATGATGTTCATGAAGCTGTCTTCACTTTGGAGACTTGAAACTCTGTTGTCTACCTACATTGTGGAAGCAGTTTTTTATTCAGAAGATTTATGGTGATTTTTGTATCAAAAATCCAAGCTATACTTATAGTTCATTCTTTAATATCTGATTCATTAATTTGGCAAGATTATCCTGTTGTGAGTTCCTCTCTGCGATCCAGTTAGAATAGTAACTTCATACAGAAATTTAGAGTAATGATTGAGGAAAATTTGTTTACTTTGCTCAAGGAGATAAGTCCTCCATACCCTTTAGCCCAACACATCTAAAAGGCTTATAAAATAATGTATTTTATTTATATAAAATATAATTTTTCTAATTTTAGAGTGGTGTAAAACAGGAAGACCAGTACATTAAAAGTTGGATAATAGTAAAAATGGACAGAAGTGAGTAGATTTAATATCTGTTTTCTTTAAAAATTGGATTAAATGGGCCAGGCACGGTGGCTCAAGCCTGTAATCCCAGCACTTTGGGAGGCCGAGACGGGCGGATCACGAGGTCAAGAGATCGAGACCATCCTGGCTAACACGGTGAAACCCTGTCTCTACTAAAAAATACAAAAAACTAGCCAGGCGAGGTGGCGGGTGCCTGTAGTCCCAGCTACTCGGGAAGCTGAGGCAGGAGAATGGCATAAACCCGGGAGGCGGAGCTTACAGTGAGCTGAGATCTGGCCACTGCACTCCAGCCTGGGTGACAGAGCAAGACTCCGTCTCAAAAAAAAAAAAAAAAATGGATTAAATGTATCAGTATATCTTTCCAGTTCTTAGCTATAGACACTAGTTATAAAAATATTGGTTAATTTCTTTTCTGAAAATATCAACACAATCTGAATGAATAAAAATTGGCATATACTCCTGAGTTTCTAAAAAGGTTTTTGTCCTGGTGCTTCAAATGTGGCTGATGTGAGTCCCAGGAATTTCATGTCTACTGAGTATTGCTGTGAAATAAATATTTTATTGCTATGCTTCACTAATATAATTAAGTCCCTTTGGATATACCATAGGCTTTGAAGGATGATACATGTGGGAAAAACATTAAAGACTCATTTATTTTATGTATTTGTTCTCTTATAGTGCTTTTTTTTTTTTTTTTTTTTTTTTTTTTTTTCCTTTCACTGGTCTAGCCTGTGCTTCTGTGGTTCCAGACTGACACAAGCTAAGGCATCAGGGATTATAGAAAATTGAAGTTATTTGGTGCTAGTATAAATGAGAAGCCATTCTTAATATTTACATTATAAATGTTCATAAGCCATTTTGAAATGATGCTTGAGTATAGAATATTATTTATTTTCAAAGGAATGCAAAAGTATCTAAGTAGAGTTTCAAACTCAAGCCAATGCTTCATTAATAAAAAATATAATCAGCAAAAATATTGCTTAATAGTATTTAGAATTAAATTGAGAAAATCCCGCTTTGATGATTAGGAAGATCATTATTAAGCTCAGTGCTTATTGATGTATATTTATTTTTACTGGAAAAATAATATAGAAATCTTACCTAACAAGAACATGTTGGACAAATATCTTTGAATTTGCCATTATCTTTAAATAAGTGACAGATCTATTTCAGAACTGCTCTGATTTGTAGCTTCCAATTCTTTCAGACATGCCTGAGATTTTTGCTACTATGTGAGGAGAATCAGTGCATTGATCTGACAGAAAGTAATAGATAAAATAGTTGTGTAACAATGCTACTACTCAAAATAGCTAGAAATAGTTTAACACTTTATTTGTTTGACCTCTGTGAGAAAATGTAATAAGGCTTCTGATACTTTGTTCAATCAATTAAAAATGCCTGCGTGTTTTTGTTCAGTTCAAATTTATGCTTCCACAGACATATCTCTGACAATTCTCTCTTAATTGTATTTGTTCCTCAGAAATACAGGAGTATAATTCTGAGATAATCTGTATACTTAAATTACTAACTGCTTGCTCATGCCATTAGAAAGCACTTTATTTTGTAATGAAATCTTTGTTAATTGTTTCACACGGAGAATGAACAGTTATGATAACAAGTAGATTTTAATGGTTACTTTTATATGTTGGTTGGATTGGACCAAGAAATATCCATGTCTAGGTAAATGTAATTATACTTAGAATTTGATTATACCTATAAACAACATGAATATATGATACGTACTTTAGTATGTTACCAGATAAAATCCAGCAGTTAAGTTCTCTCTCAGAGATGAAAATATGATTATACATTCTGGCATTCCTAAGTAACTTCTATCACTTAGGCTAGTTTATATCAGTTTATTTTCTCCTGTCTTGCCTATTTTTTTCTTCTGAACTTATAGTTTTCAGTTTTATATCTTCTTTCTTATCTGAACTTACAGTTTTCAGTTTTATATCTTCTTTCTTAGTACATTGACTCAAAAGTGAAAACAAACCCACCTGTGGTTTTCCAGATAAAAACAATGAAAACACTTCAAAAATTGTAAAAATGTATTAGACTTAACACTTCAGAGACCATGGGATAGGGGTACCAAAGTATAAACTTTACCAACCTAGTATGTAATTATTCTCATTCCTGTCTCTCCTTGCTTCTCATTCTGTTCTTATAGAAATATCTTGAAGAGTTCCAAATATTCTATTTTATATGCATATAACAGCGTTTACTAGGGGGTCCAAGACACTCAGTTAAACTCCTCTCAGGGAAATGTATACCTCTGGCATTATAATTATTATGTAATAGAGGCCACTCATGTTTTTATTTCCAAAATAAATTACAGTTCTATGTCACTTGTCTTATATACCTAAACATCAAAGATGTATATGTATGTATTTAAATTATACCTCACTAAATACCAAAAAGATAAATTATATATAGACCCTATGGATTAGTAATATGTTATATAAGGTATTATTATGATAAAGACACCCTTATGGAAAATGAATTACTTGACACAGAGAGCTCATATTTTTTGAGGGCCATAGAAAGTAGTGATGATTGCCTAGATAAGTGAATGGAGAGGGTGAAAGAAGACAAAACTAATGAGAACTGGATAAGTCTAACTTTAAAAGAATCCATACTTATGGAAAATTTGGAATAGAGAATAAGAGAGTAGCACAGAGCTGATAAAAGCTCAAAAAGCAAAAAGGATGAAAGGAAACATATGCAGAAAAAAAGATTGATGTTGAATGAAAGAGGGAAAAGATGGAAAGGAGAAGGGTTGTGAGCATCCATGAGCAAGGAAGTAAATATAGGCTAGCAGCAAGGGTGTAAGCCAATCCAATATTAACAATTCAAGTGTAAGAAGTGGATTACTTAACAGCAAATATTACAACTTAAAACGTGAGAGTGTGAGATTTTGACCTTTATGACAAAGGAAGATGTATAAATTATTAGGTGAAGGCAATTTATTTTATTAAAAATAGTAAAAATTTCATTGACAGAAAAATAATGTAGAGTTTAGACTCACCACAAAACTTTTAATAATGCAGATATTACAAAGGAAAATGAAAATAATTATAAAATGACAGTAATGAGAAAAGGAGAGATAAATAAAATTAGAGCCGAATTTTATCATTTTTTGGTGCCCTTGTAAGTTTAAAAACAATGAAAGTCATTACAGAATAAAAGTTATGCTTGATTATGATGGCACTGACAGAGTGTCTGGAGAGGCCACTGCGAGGAAGACAGCTGCAGCAGGGGAGGCAAGGCCAGGGCTGCACACTCCATGGAACCATGGGAGCTGGGAACACGCAAGAGCCCCACTCCCAACCCAGTTGGCAGGGAAGGAGCATGGGCTCCTGCCCGGAACTGCAGCTGTCCAATTGCAGCATTACTGAGCTCTTGGGGGTCCAGGAAGCCCCTTACCCCTGCAGGCTTGAAAGTGCCTGCTCCTGCTTGCCATCCTCTCCTGACTCCTGACACCTGCTCTATGGTGGGTCTTGGTGAAACCCCACCTTCCAACCAGGGACAGCCTGAAGCCTGGAGGCTGAACTGCCGGTTCCGGGGGGAAGTCTGCAGCCTGGAATGAGAACTTCATTGATGACCATTCAGCCAATCAGATGGAACTTTTTCCAGACTTGTCTATGGTCGCCATGGACCAATCAGCATACACTTCCTTCATTCACATAAAAACCCCAGACTCAGCCAGACTCACTCACTCATCAAGATGACCTGCCTGAAGAAAGAAGCTACTTACTACAGATCCCTTTTCCACTGAGAACTGGACACTCATCAGGACAACCTGCCTGCAGAAAGATGCTATCCACTTTGGGTATCCTGAGAGCTGTTATGTCACTCAATAAAGCTCCTCTCCATCTTGCTTGCCCTCTAGTTGTCCACGTACCTCATTCTTCCTGGATGTGGGATAAGAACTCAGGACCTGCCAAATTATGGGACTCAAGGAGCTGTAATACAAACAGGGCTGAAACATGCTCCCTCCCTGTGTCCTCCATTCTATGGGCAATGAGAAGAAGAGAAGAGCTGCAGTCCTTTGGGAACCCCAGACCTAGGGACTCCCTGAGCTAGAGCCGTAACACCCTCTTTGGGGCTCTGTGGTTCTTGGTGTCTCCAAGCTTCTGGGTACCACCACGTTCCCCTTGCCCAGGCGTGGGTGCCCACAGTGGAAGCCACTTGCAGTACATCTAATCCAGCCACAGCCTTGCACAAAGCCAACGCCTGTGCTGACAGCTGAATCTGCCAGCCCCACACAGCAGCTGGTGTGCCTGGCTCTGCACAGTGGCCGGACCCCATGCTCACTTACTCACACACCCTTCACCACTCCTGCCTGGCTTGCCCTTGGCAGGCATGGGATCTGGGCTGGTAGTATGAGTCGTGTGCAGCCTGCCAGACTGAGTGGGCAGAACAAGCCCAACAGGCCCCAGCAAAACTCAGGCCAAAGTACCACTAGCCACAGACATTTCCATCAGGAAAAGCAACACCCTAAGGATGCTGTGACAGTTACGCATTCTAAAATTAATATCTACACATGAAAAAATATTATAAAAGGCAACTAAATTATGAGAAATTGATATGGTTTGGCTCTGTGTCCCCACCAAAATCTTATTTTGAATTGTAGTAATCCTCACTGCTCAAGGGCAGGAACAGGTGGAGATAATTGAATCATGGGGATGGTTTCCCCCATGCTTTTCTCATGATAGTGAGTTCTCACAAGATCTGATGGTTTTCTAAGGGGCTTCCCTCTTCGCTTGGCACTCATTCTCTCTCCTGCCACCCTGAGAAGAGGTGTGTTCCACCATGACTGTAAGTTTCCTGAGGCCTTCCCAGCCATGTGAAACTGTGAGTCAATTAAAACTCTTCTTTATAAATTACCCAGTCTCAGATATTTCTTCATAGCAGCATGAGAATGAACTAATGCAGAAATATTTGTAGCAAATGTTGAAAACTATTAATATTTTAAATGAAAGTGTTCATATAAATCAGTAATATAATAGTATGGGGGCAGGCATCCCCTAAAATAGCCCCTTAGGATTCCTGACTCCTCATATTCAGTAGAAGTGCATATATGTTATTAGGTGTTTATTGTCAACGCAGAAAATTGCTCTTGATTTCTGTACGCTTTCTTTTTAGAAAGTTGTTTTAATTAAGAAAGAATATTAGTATATATTTTATGGATAAATATTTACACATATTTATGGAGTACCTGTGATATTTTTTTACGTGAGTAGAAAGTGGAATAATCAAGTCAGGATGCTAAGGATGTCAATCACCATTTATTATTCCTATGTGCTGAGAACATTCTAAGTCCTCACTTCTAGCTATTTCGAAATGTACAATATATTGTTGTTAACTATAGTCACTCTACTCTACAATTGAACACTAGAACTTATCCCTTCTATATAACTGTATGTTTGTGCCCACTAAAAAAACCTCTTTATATGCACCTTCCTCATATACACCCATATCCTACCCAGCACCTGTTAACTATCATTCCACTTTCTACCTTGACAATATTATTTTTCTTTTAGCTTCCATATATACAAGAAAGTCTGTTTATACAATCATATCATCAGCAAAAGTGACAGTTTTGCCTTTTTTTCCTACTACTTTTTGAGATAATTCTTACGTGGTGATCATAACATATCATTCTTTAGATATATTACTGAATTCTATTTTTTATTATTTTAATTATAATTTTTGTTTTTGTAGTCATGAATAAAATTAATCTGTAGCTTTTTAAAAACTCCATTTGTTTTTGCTGTTAAACTTATCCTGACCTTATGAAATAAATTTGGGGTTATACTTTATGGATTGAAATATTTTAAATAATAATGAAACTGTTCTTTCTTTAAAGGTTAGATAGAACTAATTATTAAACCTTGTGGGTATGGAGCATTTTTTATTCTTAGATTTTTAATCACTCTTTCAAATTCTTCAATAGTGATTGTTCTATCATGTTTTATACTTCTTATCACTATTTTTGTAACATATTTTGTTGAAAAGTATTCATCTGCTATTCTTAAAATGTAGAATTGTATTAGGTAATGCTACAATTGGAAAGTTTGCTTCACCTCAAAATTCATATTTTGAAAGCTAATATTCAATGTCATAATATTTAGGTGTGGAGACTTTGAGGGGTGATTAGGTTATGAGTTAGAAGTCCTTATGAATGTAATTAGTACCGTTGTAAAAGGGATCCCAGGGAACTTCCTCTCCTCTACTACATGTGAAGTTATGGTTAGAAGATAGCTATTTATGAACCAGACACTAAAACTATAGATGGCTTGATCTTGGACTTCCAGCTTGCAGAACTTTGAGAAATAAATTTATGTTGTTTATAATCCACCCAGTTTATGGTAATTTGTAATATCAACTCAAATGGACTAAGTCTCATATTTCTTGTCATTCTTTTAATTGTGTCTATATCTATGATTATGTAGCCTTTCTCATCAGGATCAGACATTCTGACCTGGAGGAAAATGTTGAATACAGTAGGTTTCAAGCAGACATTTATTTTCTTATGTGGATGACATGTCAACTCAGGAAAGCAGACCTTTTAAAATTATAAGAAAGATTTAAAAACTTGGTATTAAGCATCCAGGGCATTCATAATACCTTTTTAAACTTTCACATTCCAGAATTCACTCTTTCCAGAGTGATTATATTTACGTTTTTAAAGTATATTCATAATCTCGTTCATAACATAGTGTTCACACTTAAATCATGATAGCACTTAAGCCAAAACAGTTTGTACGAATTATCTATATTGATAAAATTTCTCCTAAGGATTAATTCCTGAATACACAATGAAATTGGGTATCTTGGTCAAGGCTCTCTGACAATTATATTTCAGTTCATCTAGGCATTCTTTCTAGCATGAGTTTATCATGTCTACCAGTGTTGTCTTCTGATAGAAAATGGCCACATTCATTGCATCCATAAGTTTTCTCTTCTGTGTGAGTTCTCCAGTATTTATTGATGCATCACTTCTGGCTAAAGGATTTTCCATATTCTCTACAACAATAGGTCTTTATACTGCATGTATTTTTCAATGTACATTGAGGTATGACTTTTTTGTCAAATGACTTTCCACATTCATTGTACACAAAGGCACAATGGATCTTTCTCCTGTATGTGTTCTCTGATGTTCTGTGAGATATGATTATAAGTGAAGGCTTTCCTACAAAAAACATAGTGTGAATTGTTTGATGTTTGATGAGGGTTAACTTACGTGAAAAGCCTTTCCCACAGTTAGTACACCCATGTGGTTACTCCCTAGTGTGATTTCTCTGATGTCTAATGAATTCAGACTTGTGGCAGAAGGCTTTTTCATATTCCTCACAGATGTGTAGTTTCTCTGCAGGTGGATCTTTATTCATTTGTACATAAGATAATTGGTTACTGCTAGTTTATACGTAAGTGCTGTGTTATTCTTGAAATCTTTCTCACAGTGGCTGCATTCCCAGGGTTTTTCCTATTATGTCTTCTATCATGGTTTGTACACTTATCTAACAACTTCCTATGCAAATTATTTTTCTGAGTAGTTTACCGTAAAACCCACCAGGTCTAAATTACATTTCAAACTCTTTCCAGAAGTATTTCAATTATTAAAACCTTGAATTGAACAGAAATTATCACTGTTCAAAAGTGATGTTTTCCTGAACATTATTCATAACTTCTTACCTTGGGCAATGTTTTTTTTGTTTGTTTTTTGTTTTTGTTATTATTATTATTATTTTTTTAAATTGAAGGGCGCACCTTATCTTAAAAGCATGCCTTGCTGTCCTTTCATCTGGAAGTTTACTTGTCAGATACCTTGTCAACAGTGGCAGCCTGGACATGCATCCTTGAAAATCCATTGTGCTTCTTCCTGCTCCATCCCGAGGATCACATCTGATTTGATGCTTTCATAACGCACTGAGATGAGGTTGCTCTTTTAATGTTTTCCCTTACTCTATTATGCTATCTTACAGAGGCTTTGAACTACATTTTGGGTGAGGGACCAAGGAGACACAAAGAGACTGTGTATCTTCTAAACCCATTTAGGGAATACAATATCTAGTATATTTCCAATTAGTCATTTTAGCCTTAGGTGGCTGCATTTGGGATTCCCAAGATCCTTCAGAGTCCACAGTGGGGTAAAGGAGTATGAAGTTTGAGTAACTATAGGTAGTTAAGTGACTGGAGTAGGGTAGGTGAAATCATGCACATAAGAGCAAAAAAATGCCTTAAAATTGTTATATAAATATTGCTAGAAATTTAGCCCTCATGTTAAGCAGGCAATCTCAACTCATCATAAGTTGCAGTTATGTTAGAGCATAGTTGGTCTTATTGTCTCTACTTGGTCGACTAACTACAGTAAAGGTTGAAAGGATTGTGGAGTAAATAAAGGAAGGTATAAAGAGGGGATGGCATTGAAGCATTTTGAAATTTTACTGAGGCTACAAGAATACCTAGCTCTGTCATTTGAGCTCTTTTGAGTAATTACCAGGCATACTATGCGTGACATATTTTTTTCCACATAGATGTAGGTTTGACTTGGATTAGAATTATTAAACCATGGCCTCATTTTTTTCTCAGAAATCTGTAGATACATTTCACTTATAATATAAACATGTTTTGTTAAAATTAAATATCTTATATGTTCTTCAAGGGTATGCTCACTTCTAAATTTTTAAAGAGTAATACATATTGAGAGGCAGTTCCCTTGAAATGGGTATGTCTCAGATATCTGAACCTGAGAATCAGAGGAAAAACCTCAGGTGTCCTGGAAAATGGGATTGGTTTTGACAAGGAAATGTCAAGGTGTCTAAGAAACACATGCCAAAGTGTGGGTGTTAAATGTCTACCTTCTTGAAGAGAGTTCAGGAACTAGAAAGTTAGTATTAATAAGTCAGACAAGTAGACTGTGTAGTTATGCATGTATTTCCAGGAAAAATACATCCCAGCTATTAAGGGCCTGTAATGTAATTAGTTTCCGGACAGTGGAAGATGGCATCTAAAAAATCATGAAGACTATCAGGTCAAGTCCTCATGGTATAAATTGGATAATTTGATGCTTCTTAACACCCATCTTGTTTTTGTTGTGTATGATCTTTTAGTGAAATCTTTAGAATGTTTAAAAATTGATAGAACGATATGATTGTGAGTGAAAAGAAGCATCCCTCTGACAGAAGGGCTCAATTCTATAAATATTTGAGGAGTTTTTGGAAAAAAGAATTGATAAACTTGGCTATTGCCTTTAATGTATAGTATAAGGAAAATAAAACTTTAGAAGAATGATATGTTTAAACAGATTTAAGTATCAGCAGAGCAAACTACAACTTTTTAACAGTGGAGAATAAAAAACAGCTTTGAAAATAAATTAATGAAAGAAGAATTGATGCAATATGTTTGCATATAGTTTACCAAGCCAAACAGGTAATTTAGCAAGTTTAGAAGAATATGGTCAGATGAAAATTTGGATAATCATTATTATGGTGAAGCAGGGTAAGAATATGTATTTTCTGGCATAGTACTCTGGGGTATTATATATGTGTGTGTTTCAAGTAAAGAGAAAGTAAAAAAAGGAGTAACCTGATAACTTTGGAACAGTAAGAACACAGTCAAGACCTAATTAGGATAAAGGAAATAGATTCAGGTATTAATCTAATAATTTAATGTATAATACATATAATTGTGACAGGTTGGGATCTGCATGTAAAAGGTTACATTACTATTTTTCCTAGAAGTCTACATTTAGATGTCAGTGTTATTTTTAGAATTCCAGAAAAAAGTATTGTAAAACGCCTTTTAATTCTACTTTTATGTGACAGAAACAGATACAAGTGTACTGATAGTTTTTTGAAAAGAAGAGAAATTGACAACCCAGAATTAGAAATGCAGTTTTCTTTAATGATAGGCAGCATAACAAAGAATTTAGTAGCGTGAAATCTGAAAACAAAATGCTTGGGTTCAAACCCCAACTCTACCACTTATTAGCAGAGTGATATTGGGTAATTTGCATAACATCTCATATTGTTTTTTCATTTATAAAGTTGGAGCTGATCATGTTACCTATTTCATAAGCTTACTATCAGTTTAAATTAAATTAAAAATGTAAAGCTCTTAAACGCTGATTAGCACATTACAGTTACTGTATAAATATTTGGTTCATTTTATAATTTTCATCAATGATTATGAAAACTATGTTAGTCACTTAACTATGGTCCATGACTTACTGGTGTATTGAAGTGTAGGACAGAGTAAAGTTGAAAAATTGCTATTTTAAAAGTAAAAGCAGAAAGTATTGGAAATAACCATCACAATAGTATATAAACTACTTCAGGATGAGGAAATTAAATAGATCATTCAGACTAAAGTGAATTTCAGAAAAAATCAGATTCCCACATTAAATTTCCAAATAGGTGAGGAAAACTCATGGATAGTGACTGAATTATCAAATAGAAAAATACTCTGGAGATCATTTAGCCAGGATTATGGTGTTTAAAATGTGAAAAATACCATCTGAGAGCAGAGAAAACTATCTAAAAACATCATCAGACAAGAAAGCATGTGTTTTAAAGAGTAGAAATACAATTTAACATTCCATCAAACAACTAAAATGACCAAATAATACAACAGAATTTAGAAGTATTGGTCTTCAAATAAGACCAAACTAAATATGTGTCCGACCTCTGATACTATGTGAGGAACTACATGAGCCTCAGTTACCTCATCTATAAAATGAGGATATAATATCTATTTTGGATAGTGTCATTAACGTTAAATATGATAGTAAATATAAAGTACCTGGCAATGACCAGGAAAAGAGTGAGAATACAAAGTACAGTAAGTAATTATTAGTTTTTTAAATGAACATTGAAAGTATAGAATGTTAAGATGAAAAAGGAGACTGAAAAAAGAATCATCATGTGACTAACTTGATTTATAAGATATTAATAACATTTATAATTAGAAATTGTACCTACTGGTCAAAAATATAATCTAAGTATGTTAATGTACTTTATTATTAAAAACTCATGAGGATCATATAGCATACTCTATCCCAAAACAGAAGAATTAGTAAGTGCTAATTAAATACATTGGATAAATAGGTACTAAATTATCATTAAGTTAAAGCACCAGGACCATTAACAGATGAGAGAGCAGGTGTAGTTGAAAATAATACAACGTTGATGTTAGGACTAAAAATATAAATTACTGGCCAGGCGTGGTGGCTCACGCCTGTAATCCTAGCACTTTGGGAGACTGAGGCGGGCGGATCACGAGATCAGGAGATCGAGACCATCCTGGCTAACACGGTGAAACCCCGTCTCTACTAAAAATATTTAAAAAATCAGACGGGCGTGGTGGTGAGCCCCTGTAGTCCCAGCTACTCGGGAACCTAAGGCAGGAGAATGGCTGAACCCGGGAGGCGGAGCTTGCAGTGAGTCAGGATCGCGCCACTGCACTGCACTCCAGCCTGGGCGACAGCACGAGACTCCGTCTCGAAAAAAAAAAAAAAAATAAAAATAAATAAATAAATAAATGAATAAATAAATTACTGTATAATGAAGAACAACTCAAAAGAGCAGGAGAAGGAAACATCATTTTTGAAGGTCTCAATTTAATGAATTTTTGGGACCATAAGCATGCCTTGTCATTGAGAAGTTTTGACATATGTATATGCCCATGAATCAATCATCATAGTCAAAATATTGAATATATTCGTTACTCCAAATATTTTTGTAGCCAATTGCTATTACTTGCTTTCACCTTTCCCTGTCTTTTTGAACCAACATCTGATGTGCATTCTGTCACGATAGATCAATCTGAATTTTCTAGAATTTTGTATACATGGAATTATACAGTACACATTTTCGTCGTTTAGTTTCTTTCACTCAGTCTAATTATTTTGAGATTCATTAATGTTGTGGCGTGTGTTATTAGTTTATTCCTTTTATTGTTGTGTAGTATTCAAGTGTTTAGGTATAGCATCAAATGTTTACTCACTTTTCCATTGATGGTCATTTGGTGTTTCCCATTTTCCCATTTTTGACTATTATAAAAAAAACTTATAGTAGTATTCATATTCAGCAAGGAGACCTAACTATCCTAAATATATATACGCCCAACACAGGAGCACCCAGATTCATAAAGCATATTCTTGGAGACCTAAAACGAAGACATAGACTCCCGCTGTTAACGTTAATGACCCTTTGTGCATGATAAGTTGGATTTCTCTTGCTTCCTTTAGAACTGTCTGGCTTTGTTTCTTAACAATACTTTTGTTCACCTCTCTTTGAGTTGACCTTTTTTAGACTTTGTTGACCTCCTTGGACATGCAGATAAATGTTTTTCATCAAAATTGAGAATTATTTATCCATTATTTAAATACTGTTTTGAGTCTATATCTTCTTTTATTCTGGAATTCTATTGTGCATACACTTTGTAGTGTTCCACAGGTCTATAAACTCTATTTCTCTTTATTGTTTCAATGTTCCTAAGACTGGTTAAACTCAATTGACCAAGCTTCAAGGTTGCCTATTCTTTCTTCTACCAGCTCAAATATATTGTTGAACCCCTATAGTAAATTTTCATTTCAGTTATTGAAATTTCCAACTTCAACATTTCCATCTGTCCCTTTTTATAATTTAAATTTCTTTATTGGCATTCTCAAGTTGTTGTCATGTTTTCCTATAATTCTTTGACAATGTTTCCTTGAAATATTTGTACATATGTATAATGCTGACTTAAAATACTTTTCTAATAATTCCAGCATCTGTAGTTCCTTAGGGAAATTGTCAATTGTCTTTTAATTTGTCCTGTATATGGGCCAGATTTTCTGTTTCTTCGCATGTCTGCACATTTTAAATGATAATGTGGCAACTGTGGAAATTAAGGATCCCATGTCCTGGGTTTTATGTTATTGTTGTTGTCAATTGTTTGTTTAATAAATTCCATGAACAACTTCTGTAATTGAGAGGTGAGGCCAGCTGGACTTCCTGGGCCAAGTGGGGACTTGGGGAACTTTCCTTACAAGAAGATTGTAAAATGCACCAGTCATCGCTCTGTAAATTGCACCAATCAGCACTCTGTAAAACACACGAATCAGCAGGATTCTAAAAGTAGCTAATCGCGAGGAGGAATGAAAAAAGGGCACTCTGATAGGACAAAAATGGAATATGGGCGGGGACAGAAAGTGAATGAAAGCTGGCCACGCCAGCCAGCAGCTGCAACCCTCTCTGTTCTCCTTCCAGCTGCGGTAGCTTTGTCCTTTCACTCTTCACAATAAGCCTTGGTACCGCCCACTCTTTGGGTCAGTGCCATCTTTAAGAGCTGTAACACTCACCTTGAAAGTCCGCGACTTCATTCTTGAAGTCAGCGAGACCACCAACCCACCGGCAGGAACCAGCTCCGGACACATAATGACTGTATTCATTATTGCATGTGGCCAC
This sequence comes from Papio anubis, assembly GCF_008728515.1. Lineage (NCBI taxonomy): Eukaryota > Metazoa > Chordata > Mammalia > Primates > Cercopithecidae > Papio > Papio anubis. The sequence continues at coordinate 36,194,250 of NC_044987.1, read as the reverse complement.
TGAAATCTCTTTTTGATTAGCTTAGTGGCCTGCTAATGACTTGACAGAGATTTCTTAAATAACCTGGAGCAGTTTCTCACACCCTTTGCTGGAGCGCTGTGTTTGTTGGGACATGCTTTGAATGATCAAGGAGTTTACAAGGCTCTCTTAGCCTTCACTTCCTGTTTTTACAGAGGCCTCAAGCTCAGACAGAAGTGAGAAGTTGGTGCCCTCTCAGGTCTTTCTGCACATGTATATTGGGTAAGTATTTTTGTCTGCCTCTTTTCTCCCAGGGATATTACCACCTCAGATAATATGTTCAGCTGCAATGCTGAACAATTGCCATGAACATTTTTCAACAAAATCTCTGGGGATAGGGCTTTCCTCACTGAGCAAATCCTCAGGTCAAATGAAAGGAAGCAGTAAGAATAGGAATTTTCCAGGTAGCTGCTAGACAAGTCAGGCTATTATAATTCCCTTAGGTTTGGGCGTGGAGGGATCTCCAAACCCATTCGGTTTTCTCCAGGTGATGTTAAGTTTTCTTTTCTTTTTTTCTTTTTCTTTCTTTCTTTTTTTTTTTTTTTTTTTTTGGTAGAGACGGGGTTTCGCCATATTGGCCAGGCTGGTCTTGAACTCCTGACCTCAAGTCATTTGCCCGCCTCAGCCTCCCAAAGTGCTGGGATTACAGCCGTGAGCCCCTGCGCCCGGCCAGGCTTTTTTTTTTTTTTAATGAGATCCGAAGAAAAACAATCAAAAGTGAGGAGTTCAGGAAAACACATTCTCTAGATTGATTTTATGGATTACTATTATCAAAAACTATTATCAAAGAGGTAGGTGACGACCTATGGAAGTTATCAATGAATGACTGACTTATGAATTTCATGAAATATTTTGAATTTTATTTTCTGTTAAAAAAATTTATAGAAACCTTAAAATCAAATATACATTAAAAAATAGAAAAAAAATTATGTTTCGAGGGCTTATTTCTTGTATGGAAAAGAATTATATCTTTACAAATTAAATATTTGGAATTGACTGGTGATAAATGATTCAATATTAATTGTTAAAACAGACTTTCATTGTCGATAAATTACATTAAATCTTTTTATTTTTTTAATTACAATCTCATCAACATACATGTGTAAAAATGATTTCTCCTCACTGAATGCTATTGAAACAAAACGTGGAAACAGTTTAGCTACGCGTCATCCCTTGTGGATACCACTGTTATCAATCTGTCCAAGATTAGATAATGAGCAAGAAGCAAGTTCATTATATTACAATACTTTAAGTATAGATACACACAGTGTTTGTTCAAAGTATGTGTATATCTTTGTTGTTAAAAGTATATATATAAGTATATATGTGTGTATATATACATGCATATACATGTATATACACGTGTGTATGTTTATACATGTGTACATACATGTATATATGTGTATATATATACGTGTGTGTGTGTATATATCGATATACACACAATACGAGGAAATCATTATTTCACTTATAATTTTTGTTTCATTATAATGGCAGAATAACAACCTTTCAAGTATATGGTGGTTTGCCACAGTACCTATCTTTGTGTTCTTGTGCTGCCTTTGTGTTCTTTCAGTGAATGTTGTTTACAGGTTTCTGTTACATGTTACTGATTATATTTTCTAAAATGCAATTTTGTTTGTAGACTCCTATAATTTAAAATGTGCTTGGCTGGGCGTGGTGGCTCACGTCTGTAATCCCAGCACTTTGGGAGGCCGAGGTGGGTGGATCACAAGGTCAGGAGATCGAGACCATCCTGGCTAACATGGTGAGACCCCATCTCCACTAAAAATACGAAAAATTAACCGGGCATGGTGGCAGGTGCCTGTAGTCCCAGCTACTCGGGAGGCTGAGGCAGGAGAATGGCGTGAACCCAGGAGGTGGAGCTTGCAGTGAGCCGAGATTGTGCCACTGCACTGCAGTCTGGGCGACAGAGCAAGACTCCATCTCAAAAAAAAAAAACAAAAAAAGAAAAGAAATGAAAAATGTGCTTATAATTTGTATATCTGTGGCTTTTCAACTTATTTGATTCTGGTAATATTTTTGTATTACTAGAACTACTAGTATTATTTTGATAATAAAAATAAAACTGTTTGGAAATGTAAACACATTTGTTAAATAGCTGCTTATCACAGATGCTTAAACAGTAATGCATAAGAGGTCTCCTGGTCTGTTCCTTCTCTTTCCAATGTCTTTCTTGGAAAATAAGAAAGCAAGAAAGCACCTGCAACCAACCACTCTCCTCTGCTAAACAGGGCTCCTGGGAACTGATACCCTTGATTTTCTATCAAAAAATTATCAGACCATTTCCGGGGCCTCTACCAGCCTCCTTCCTAGATATGACTTCATGTGGGCAAATCATACTCCTGATTTGTGTACCCCTTACCTGACAGTGATCAAATGGTAGACGTTTCAGGGAGTGTTAACAGAGCAACTATTTATGAGCTAGGACAACTATATTGTTCAATGTAGCTATGTATCTCAGGCGCTCCTGGACATCCAGGTCACTTAAAAAAATACAGTTGTTCAGGGGAGAAAAATAGAATTTGTTTTATTTAACAGCTTCTTAGCTTTCTTATAATTTTAATATATTCATACATACAGAATGTGTGCTTCCATTATACTCTCCTGCCTTTGTCCCAGGAAATGGTTGGGGTGGATTTGACTATCACCATTATGGTCAATATTCATTGATTGATTCATTCATTCATTCAGTAAATATTTATTTAATTCCTACCATATGTCAAGCACTTTATTTGATGTTGATAATACAGCAGTAAAACACCAGAGTCCTATGCCTCACTGACTTCATATTTCTGAGGAAAAAAAGTGCAATATTTTAATTTGAACATTTCCTTATTAAATGGCACAGCAGTTCCCATTTCTAGGGATATTCTCCAGATAATGTCTTACATCTTTACATGAAAATATGCAAAAACATGTTTGTATCAAAAAATGGAAATAACCCAAAATCCATTTGCAAGAGATTTATTATATACTGTGCTATATCTATAAGTGCAATACTATAAAGCACTGTAAACCCCCACAGGAACTAAGTCTATGTGTATTTTTAAATTTTTTAATAAAATTAGTGACATAATTTTAGAATATGTATTTATTATAATATTTGGACAGCATGTTAAAACATGCACAGCTCTTAGGATAGATATAAATGGAATTTATAAATGATAAATATAAATGGGATTTACAAAATCATGGAAATAATAAACCTCCATTCTAGTGAATGTTTATTCCAGCAGGTAGGTGCTGTAATAAGATTAGATAGAAGATTGCACTGAAGGGTCCAAATATTTTGATTTCATGTTAATTTTTAAATTGTATATTGGTTATATGCGTGCTCATTATATTATTCTTTACATTTCTTCACCGGTCTCAAAGTTTTTTACAATAAGTTAGAAAAGAATAAATATTGTCAAGCAGTGATGTATTGGCTTCCATCATTGTGGACTGTGGACTTACTCCAACAGGGCTTGTTAGCTCATGTATTTAAACAGATGATTATGATGATTGGATTTATGAAGCCATAATGTTTTTCCTTTTCCAAGGGTGAAATAACAGTGGTGGCACAACTCTGTTCTGATGAGGGCAAGGCCATGTTGATGGGCCTGGAAGTGTGGATGAAATGTAGTTGAGTAATTTTAAAGAAGAATGCTAGAGGCCAGATGGATTTCTACTAGCTATTCCTAGTTGTCTTTCTCTTTCTCTCTCGTATTCTCTCTCTATGTCTTTGTCATTCTGTATCTCGTTTCTATACATATTTCCTTCCAACTCATTCTGTTTTAGAAAGATAAAGGAATAATCTTTTGGAAGAAAAACGATACCAACTTTTGAGCAGCACCTATAGCAAATACAAAGTAGTAAATCTGAAAACAAAGGAAAGTTTCCATGAAATAAATCATTCAGTAACAAGTTAGAAGATGTTTGATTATTTGTTTAGAATAGCATAAAGTTCCAACAGGCACTGGAAAAATTTAGATGGACAGAAATCAATGCTGGGGAGGGTGCATGTCAGGGAACAGAAGCTCGGGCTTCCTTCTGCAAGAATTTTGGAAAAGGTAGGCACTTTTTAACAATATATACCATAGAGACTTACAACATATTGTTTATAAGATTTTTGGTGTTCAAAAGACTTTGTTCCCTAGGTGGAGAATAGAGTTGTGTCTTAAATACCTATCATAACCTCTGTGGTTCATGCTATGTCATCTTGCAGCAAATGTTCAATAATTTGTATTTCAGAAGTACATAACTGTGGAATGTTTTAATAAAATACATTGGAAAGACCATTCTTTGTTAAAGAGCACTAAGGTGTATAAAAGGCAATAATAAATTATAGTTTCAAAATATTCTACAGGGGTTGGAGAGTTCTCAAATAACTGAAAATAGAATTGCCATTCAACCTAGCATTCCCATTAGTGGATATATACCCAAAGGAAAATAAATTGTTCTATGAAAAAGACACTTGCACTGTACATTCACTGCAGCACTATTCATAATAGCAAATATATGGAATCAACCTAGGTGCCCATCAACGATCGATTGGAGAAAGAAAATATGGTACACATACAACATGGAATATTACACAGCCATAAAACGGAATGAAATCATGTTCTTTGCAGCAACATGGATGAGGGTAGAGGCTATTATTTTAAACAAATACTTCCAAAAACAGAAAACCAAATACCACATATTCTCACAGTGGGAGCTAAACATTGGGTGCACATAGATACCAAGATGGGAACAATAGACACTGGGATTCCAAAAGGGGAGGGAGGGCAGGTGTTGAAAAACTACATCTCAGCTACTCTGTTTACTACTTGGGTGATGGCATCATTAGAAACTCAAATGTCAGCATTATGCAGTATACCCATGACACAAATTTGCACATGTAGTCCTTGAATCTAAAACTAAAAGGAAAAATTTTACAGGGCTATGATTCTATTCCAATGTTAATTAATATAAAGTCTACCCTGTTTCCAAAAAGAAAAACCCAAAATAAAATAAAATAAAATAATAAAAATCACTTGAGATCTTATCAGGTATATAAGCCAAGATACAGGTCATCAATATCTCAAATGAAAAAGTTGTAGTTTAATGATTCATGTGTTCATTCCATCAATATTTTTACAAACATATGTATTGAGTATTCTATGTATGATAATAAATACATTTTTTAAAGATTTAAACATATTTGACAAAGAGATGAGAGGAGGTAAGAGACCAAATTACCAAGTTTCTTAGTCTTCAACTCTGTGAGATTTGACAGATGATTGTTTTTGTTTATGTTTATTTTATTTCTATAGCACCATTCCATAATATGGTTAAATCCATTATACATAGGATTTGCAAAAATGAATTTTTAGCATTTTTTTATGTTATACCAAATAAGTGCTCAAGGAGTTCCTTTCTGATATTATAAACATGTCTTTGTCTTTAACTATAGCCCTCATCATAATACTGAACTAGCACCCCAATCCACTTTTATTTATTCACAAAGTATCAATCTAAGTTTGATTTCTTATGAGAATTGTTCACATAACATTTTTATTTCAATTCTTCACAATAATCTGACATCTTTATTCCTTATTCATTATGTGCCACATAACTTGTTTTCTGACATTCATCTTGTTCTTATAATCATGGCAGAAGGAAACTTATAATCATGGCAGAAGGTGAATGGGAAGCAAGGCACATCTTCTTATGGTGGCAGGAGAGAGACAGAGGGAGAGAGAGTGAGAGAGCACACAGAGGAAGCACCACACACTTATAAGCAACCAGATCTTGGGAGAACTCACTCACTCTCATGAGAACAGCATGACAGAAATGGCTCCTATGATCCAATCACTTCCTGCTAGGTCCCTCCCTCAACACATGGGGATTACAATTTGGATTACAATTCAAGATGAGATTTGGGTGGGGATGCAGCCAAATTATATTACTTGGATTTATATTTTGAGAATTCTACTTAATTGATTTGAGTATAAATCCCTAAATTAGATGGGGTGGCAGTGTTTGTGGTGATGAGAAACAAATAACAAAATAGATGGAAAATACAATAAAATATCTGATATATATTAGGAACTCTATGACAATTATTTTATTCTCATTTTTATGTTGTTTTTTTTTTTTCATAGCAAATCATGAAGTTTTTATCCCTCATTATCTTTGCATAGATGGCAATGTACTCCTTTAATCCAAAACAAACTTCAGCCAAGTTTCTTTTTTTTTCTCATGCCTTACTTGGTGCTGAGCTACAAAAATGACTTGCACATGTCTCTTGAAATTACACGTTTAATATTGGAGTGGAGAAAAATTTTGCCAAATGAATTGTATTCATTGTGATCAAATTGAGAACTGACTTATAGATATTTGATAAGGTACAAATATGAGTTACTTCTAGAAAATAATTTTTAGACAATTTACCATCATAAATGGGCAGATTTAGATGGAGGTTAATTTACCTCATATCGGCTGGGCGCGGTGGCTCAAGCCTGTAATCCCAGCACTTTGGGAGGCCGAGATGGGCGGATCATGAGGTCAGGAGATCGAGACCATCCTGGCTAACACAGTGAAACCCCATCTCTACTAAAAAAAATACAAAAAACTAGCCGGGCGACATGGCGGGCGCCTGTAGTCCCAGCTACTCGGGAGGCTGAGGCAGGAGAATGGCGTAAACCCGGGAGGCGGAGCTTGCAGTGAGCTGAGATCTGGCCACTGCACTCCAGCCTGGGCAACAGAGCCAGACTCCGTCTCAAAAAAAAAAAAAAAAAAAAATACCTCATATCTGTTCTTTCCAGTTATATAATAGCAAAACTACACCAAATTCTGTTACACAAATATTTATTAGGTAGTACATGCAAAAATGGTCATATAATCCACTCTATAGATTCAATTATATCTCATATATATGCCATTTTAAGTAACCAACCAGATTAAATGAAAGATACAGAAGAGGCAAATAAAGAACACTCTGGATGCAGAATTCTGTTAACAACTGGAAGCCTCTTAGTACAGGTCAGTTTAAGAATTCAACATCAGGCATTATCCTGGAAAGAAAATAATATGAAAGATTCTTATGCCTCCCTTTTTCCAAGGGTGGTGGGTATCTCCAAAACATTTTGATCAGTGTCTTAAAGTATTTTTGAGACACTTTCCTTTTTACCTAATAAGAGAACATTTCTATAATCAATGATACTAGCAGTAATATTCATGGGAAATAAAAACAAGTACTTCTAATAACCACTCTTTGGACTTTCTGATTAAATGCTACCTCACACCACTTAGCCATGATGTCCTGATTAGTGTATCTGACACTCCCTCAAGAATATAGCTTAAATTAAACTAAAACATATATAATGCAATATTTTCTATGTTGAAGTGTTTTTAGTTAAACCGCAGACATCATGACAGACAGTCCTCATATAAGTATGGAATAAGTATTAGAAAGTTACAAAAGGCTGAGCTGAATCAGTTGTATACTGCAAGACTAATGACATCCATTTTGTTATCCAAATATCACAACCAGATGATAAAACTGAGAATACACACTTAACCTCTCTGAAATCATTCATTTGTTAACTGAAGAGCTGTGTCAATGTGCGTGTGATCTTACAAAATTTCATCATCATTCAATTTATGAACAGAGACTCTAAACTTGAGCAATTTTTGCATGTTTCTTTTTACTTTTTTACTCTAGTGCATACTGAAAGTCTTGTTTGTATAACTATATTTTGGATTAAGAGGCCCACTATAATTTTTAGGAAGATTAAACAATAAGACTAAATTTAATTCAGAATTAGTTACTTTAGTTAACAGTATATTTAAAAAATGCTTTTCAAAATTTAATGATCAGCTAGTATGTTTTCTTGATTATAAGATATGATTGATTCATTAAGAAAAAATATTCTAATATAAAAATTCTGTTTTCCTTTAAGCTGAAAGAGGTTTGTTTGTTTTTGGTAGAGACATTTGTTCAAATTAAATTGCTCAAACTTGTATAGATAGTATAATTTATTCCTCTGAGATTAGTTTTTGCTAATATATTGTATAGACCTTTATAATGTAGAATACAAGATCATAAATTCATATATTTTAATTCATGATTTAAATAAAAGATGAAGGGAAACTAAACAACATTTTAAGAGTGGAAAACTTGACCTATTAGCACAAAATTTTCTTTATACAAATTAATGAAAACCTGTTATGACTTGAGATGTTAATAGAAACATACACACACACAAACAGAGAATCAGGAACCACTTACTGACAGGGATATGCTCTGATAAATATATAATTACACAATTTATCATTGTGTGAATGTCTTAGAATATACTTAGCCAAACCTAGACAGTACAGCCTACCACACACCTAGGCTATACGGTGTAGCCTATTGCTCCTAGGCTACAATTTTGTACAGCACATTACTCTACTGAATACTGTAGGTAATTAGAACAAAATGGTAAATATTGGTGTATCTAAACATATGTAAACATAGAAAAGATACAGTAACAATGTAATATAAATGATACAAAATGGCACTCCTGTGTGGAGTACTTACCACAAATGGAACTTGCAGGACTGGGAGTTGCTCTGGGTGATCAATGAGTGAGTGGTGTATGATGTGAAGGCCTAGGACATTACTGTCCATTACTGTTGACCTTATAAACAGCATACACCTAAGCTACACTAAATTTATAAATATATTGTCTTCACCAATAAATTAACCTTAGATTAATGTAAATGTTTTACTTTATAGACTTTTTAAAAACTTTCTGTGATAACACTTAGCTTAAAACACAAACACATCATACAACTTTACAAAAATGTTTTCTTTCTTTGTATCTTTATTCTGTAAGCTCTCTTCTAATTTGTGTTTTTTCTTTTTTAACTTTATAAATTTTAAAAACTAAGTCATAAATGCATACATTAGCCCAGCCTTACACAGAGTCAAGATCATGGATATCATTGTCCTCCACCTCCACATCTTGTTCCACTGGAAGGTCTTTAGGACAGTAACATGCATGGAGCTGTCATCCCCTACGATAATGCCTTCTTCTAGAAAACTGCCTGATTTTGTTTTACAGTCAACTTTACATATGTGTGTGTGTACACATATATAAAATTTTATATAAATATAACTTTAGAATTTAATTATATATAAATAAATTTCTCAGCTCCATTATAATCTTAGGAGACCACTGCTGTATATGCACTCTATTGTTTACTAAAATGCTATGTGGTGGAATACTTTATTTATTTATGTATAAATGTATTTATATATATGAAGTTATGTAAGTAGAAGGAATGCACACTAAAATGCTGATAAAATGTAGTAAATTGGTAATTGTATAAGCCAGTAACATAGTCATTTATTGTACTTAAGTATTATTATTATATATAATTATATATGCTATACTGTACTTTTACACCACTAGAAGCACAATTTGTTTATACCAGCATCACAACAAACACATGAGCAGCTACATTGTCACTAAGCAATAGAAAATTTTCAGCTTCATATAATCTTATGGGACTCCTGCTGTATATGTCCTCTATTGTTAACTGAAATATTATGTGTAACATGACTGTGTGTGTATTTGTTTGTGTGTGTATATGTACATGTATATATGTATATGACTATATATATAGAAATATTAACTTGTAGAATCGCTTTTTAAACTTGCCTTAAATTTAATTTCATCTCGAAAAATTATAAATGACTTAGGCATCAATATTATTCAGATTTTTAAACCAAGTAGAGATATTTTAGATCTGATATTACTAACCCATTAATAATCACTTCCTGCACCTTAGCAATTTCTTTTCTCTTGAGTTCTAAAACAAACACTTTATGCATTTTATCTGCATCTTTGTGATTTCTACAGTCTTCCATTAGGCCATCTATGATCTATGGGAATAGACCAAACTTGTTTAGCTACATACAGTTTAGATTATTTGTGTAGTGTCACAAGAAAAAGTAAACAAATTAAATTTAATAGAGTTTAATTTAACAAAGAATGATGGTATAGTTTGGCAGTGTTCCCAAGCAAATCTCATCTTGAATTGTAGCTCCCACAATTCCCACATGTCGTGGGAGGATCCTGGTGGTAAGTCATTGAATTATGGGTTAAAGTCTTCCCTGTGCTATTCTCATGATACTGAATGAGTCTCACGAGACCTGATGATTTTAAAAACAGGAGTTTCCCTGCACAAACTCTCTTCTCTTGTCTGCTGCCATGTGAGATGTGCTTTTCACCTTCCACCATGATTGTGAGGCCTTCCCAGCCATGTGGAACTGTAAGTGCAATAACCCTCTTTCTCTTATAAATTGCCTAGTCTCAGGTAGGTCTTTATCAGCAGCATGAAAACAAACTAATATGGTAAATTGGTACCAGTACATCGGGGCGCTGCTGATAAGATACCTGGAAATGTGGAAGTGACTTTGGAGCTGGGTAACAGTCAGAGGTTGGAACAGTTTGGAGGGCTCAGAAGAAGACAGGAAAATAAGGGAAAGTTTGGAACTTCCTAGAGACTTGTCGAATGGCTTTGCCCAAAATGCTGATAGGGATATGGACAATGAAGTCCGGGCTGAGGAGGTCTCAGATGGAAATCAGGAACTTGTTAGAAACTGGAGCAAATATGATTCTTATTATGTTTTAGCGAAGAGACTGGCAGCATTTTGCCCTGCCCTAGAGATTTGTGGAACTTTGAACTTGAGAGAGATGATTTAGGGTATCCAACAGAAGAAATTTCTAAGAAGCAAAGAATCCAAGAGGTGAATTAGGTGCTGTTAAAAGACATCTAGTTTTATTAGGGAAGCAGAGCATAAAGGCTTGGAAAATTTGCAACCTGACAATGCCATAGAAAAGAAAATCCCATTTTCTGGGGAGAAATTCAAGCCAGCTGCAGAAAGTAGCGTAAGTAATGAGGAGCTGAATGTTAATCCCCAAGTCAATGGGGAAAATGTCTCCATGGCATGTCAAGGTCTTCATGACAGCCCATCCCATCACAGGCCCAGAGGTCTAGGAGGAAAAAGTGTTTTTTGGGGGCCAGGGCCAGGGTCTCTGTGCTGTGTGCATCCTGGGGGGCTTGGTGCCCTGTGTCTCAGCCACTCCAGCCATGACTGAAAGGAGCCAACATAGAACTCAGGCCATGGCTTCAGTGGGTGCAAGCCTCAAGTATTGGCAGCTGCCACATAGTGTTGTGCCTGCTAGTGCAAAGAAGTCAAGAATTGGGGTTTGGGAACCTCCACCTAGATTTCAAAGGATGAATGGAAACACCTGGATGTCCAGAAAGAAGTTTGCTGTGGAAGTAGGGCTCTCATGGATAACTTTTGTTATGGCAGGGCAGAAGGGAAATGTGGAGTTGGAGCCCCTACAAAGAGTCCCTACTGGGACACTGTCTAGTGCAGCTATGAGAAGAGGACCTCTGTCCTCCAGACCCTACAATGGTAGATCCACTGACAGCTTGCATCATGTGCCTGGAAAAGCCACTGACACTGAATGCCTGCTTGTGAAAGCAGCCAGGAGGGAGGCTGTACCCTGCAAAGCCACAGGAGTGGACCTGCCCAAGACTGTAGGAACCCACCTCTTGCATCAGCATGACCTGCATGTGAGACATAGAGTCAAAGAAAGTCATTTTGGAGCTTTAAGATTTGACTGCCCTGCTGGATTTCAGACTTGCATGGGGCCTGTAGTTCCTTTGTTTTGGCCAATTGTTTTACTTTTGGAATGGGTATATTAACCCAGTGATTATATCCCCATTGTATCTAGGAAATAGCTAACTTGCCTTTGATTTTACAGGTTCATAGCTGGAAGGGATTTGCCTTGTCTCAGATGAGACTTTGGACTGTGGATTTGTGGGTTAATGCCGGAATTAGTTAAGACTTTGGGGTACTGTTGGGAAGGCACGATTGGTTTTGAAATGTGAGGACATGAGATTTGGAAGGGGCCACGGCTGGAATTATATGGTTTGGCTGTGTCCCAGCTCCACAGATCTCATCTTGAATAGTAACTCCCACAATTGCCACATATTTGGGAGGAACCCAGTGAGAGGTAATTGAATTATGGGGGCAGGTTTTTCCTATGCTGTTCTTGTGATAGTGAATGAGTCTCATTCGATCTGATGGTTTTAAAAATGGGAGTTTCCCTGCACAAGCTCTCTCCTCTTGTCTGCTGCCATGTGAAATGTGCCTTTCCCCTTGCATCATGAATGTGATGCCTCCCCAGCCTGTAGAACTGTAGGCCCAATAAAACTTTCTTTTGTAAATTGCCTAGTCTCACATATGTCTTTATCAGCAGCATGAAAATGAACTAATAGAATGATTTGTGAATCAGGCAGTCCTGGGAACCACCATAGGTTTAGAGTGACTCTGAGGCTGCCACATGGTTGGATAACATTTATAGACAGAAGTAAAGTGACATATAAAAAGCAAAAGTGAGATATAGAAATAATTGGATTGGTTATAGCTCAGCATCTGTCTTATTTGAACATGGTTTAAACAGTGGACTTCCTATGATTGGATAAAACTCTGGGATTGTTATAAGCATATGTTGTAGTCTGTTTATGTATCTATTTAGGTTATATCTTGTTATGTACGGAGAAACCTTTAGGCAGAACTTAAAATATGTAAGGAGGAAGTGTTAGGCTAAATTAAAATTTAAAAGTATTTCCCTTTTGGTCAATCTCTCAATTTTGAAATATTAACGGAAACTTTAGGCATTGATGTCACTCTGTCACCATCATACTGGACATATTTGGTCTCAGCTCTCACCAGGAAACAGCAAAAGAGTAGGTTTTGTTAGGTGGAAACAAAGGAACAGAGCCACAACAAAAACTGATTGGTTATTTCAGGTTACTTTTTGTGAGGGTTAGCACAAAGGTGACTTCCTTATTATGTTGGAACCTTGTATTATTAGAAAGAATAAAAAAAAACTAGTCTGTTTTAGGTTTGTCTTTTGTTTTGAAGTTTCAGCTTGATTACATCAAAATTCGTAAGTATCTCCATTTTAGTTTGGTTTGGTCTGTTGGAACCTAGTTCAGGAAATCAGTCGAGAGCAATAGTCTCTTGTAATTTTATTTGACAATAGACAGTGATTGCCTTCAAAATATTTTGAGGAAGATTGCTATTCTACCATATAAGAAGACTGAAATAAAAGCAAGTCTCAGAAAAAATTTTGCCTCAATATGTAGCAATTTATTGAACAAACATCTATTTGCCCTTTATTTTTTGGGGTCATAGACCACCACCTATCAGAAAGGTGTACTTAAATCAGAAAGGAGAACACTTACAAGACAAATCCAATCAATTGTATTTATATTGTGAAACAGCCAACAAGAAAACCTCTTAAATAAGTAGCCAGACCCAGGAACATTTAAGTATCAAGCCTTCAGAGCTCACTCCCACAGTAACTGTATAGGTTTCATAAGGATTTTTAAAATTTGTTAAATTTATGTAACACTGAGAGTGTTACTGGAACAAAGAATACTTCTTGGATCTCATGTGAGAAAGAATTCAAGGCAAAACCATAGAGTAAAGTGAAAGCAAGTTTATTAAGAAGGTAAAGGAATAAAGACTGGCTGCTCCATAGGCAGAGCAGTCCAAAGGGCTTCTGGTTTGCAATTTTAATGGTTATTTTTTGATTATATGCTTAACAAGGTATAGACTATTCATGAGTTTTTCCAGTAAAAGAGTGGGCATTTCCTTGAACTGAGGGCTCCTTCCCTTTTTAGACCATATAGGGCAACTTCCTAATATTGCTATGGCATTTATAAACTGTCATGGCATTGGTGGGAGAGTTGTTTTTATCATGCTGATGCATTAGAATTAACACATAATAAGCAGTGAGGATGACCAGAGGTCACTTTTCATTGATATCTTGGTTTTGGTCAGATTCTTTATTGCAACCTGTTTTATCAGCAAGGTCTTCTTGACCTGTGTCTTATTCTGACCTCCTATCTCATCCTGTGACTTAAAATGCCTAACCTTCTAGAAATGCACCTCAGTAGGTCTCAGCCTCATTTTACCCAGCCCCTATTCAAGATGGAGTCACTCTGGTTTAAATGCCTCTGACAAGAGCATCACAAATATAATTTTACAATCTACATGTATAAATTACATTAACTTTACAAACAGCTTTTTTTTTTTTAACACTTATTGTGTTGATTAACAGGCTATTTTACTAAAAAAGTTTTTCCTCATATTCTAAAGTGTAAATATGAATTGAGATAGAGATAACAGACACCTTGTAGCATCCTTTTTAAAAGTATGTATTTTATGATTCTAACAGTAGGTGACCACTTCTGAACTTTTTTTTTTTTCTTTTTTTAGAGAGGGTCTCACTGTTTTCCAGGCTGATCTTGAACTCCTGGGCTCAAGCAAAACTCCCATCTCACCTTCCTGAGTAGCTGGGACTGCAGGCTCTTTATTCTTTAGTCATAGCTTCATCACGATACATTCATACTATATACACTTTGCCCATTTAAAGTGTATCATTCAGTGGTTTTTAGTATATTCATGACTTTGAGACATGATTACCACAATGTATTTTAAAACATTTTCATAACTTTAAAAAATAATTCTATACCCATTAGCAGTTACTCCTCATTTCCTTCCACGCTTGCCCACCATTGTTTAGCTTCAGGAAACCACTTATCTTCTTTGTGATTCTAAGGATTTCCCTATTTTGGTCATTTCATATGAATAGAATAATACAACATGTGCTCCTTTGTGAGTGGTGTATTTCACTTAAAATAATGTTGTCAAGGTTCATCCATGTTGGAGTATGTATGGATACTAAATTTTTTTTATTGTTGAATAATATTTTATTGTAGAAATAAGCCACTTTCTATTTCTCCATTCATTATTTGATGGACATTTGATGGTCATTTACACTTTTGGCTATTATGGCTGTGAACATTTATGTACAAGTTTCGTGTGAAAATAATGTTTTGTTTCTTTTGAGTATGTGCCTAGAAGTGGAATTGCTTGGCCACAGTTTACCGTATATTTAACATTTAGAGGAACTGCAAGACTATTGCCCAAAGTAGATGCACCATTTCACATTCTCACAAGTGGTGTATAAGGGCTCTAATTTCTCTACATCCTCACAACACTCTTTATTTTGTCTTTGGAATATAGTCTTTCAGCTGGTCATGAAGTGGTAGGTTATGGAGGTTTAGATTTACATTTCCTTGGTAAATAATAATGTTGAGCATTTTCCTGTGCTTATTGACCATTTTCATATCTTCTTTTGAGAAATAACTCTTCAGATAGCATGCTTATTTTTTCATTTTTTTATTATTTAATTCAAAGAATACATATTCTAGATACAATTTCCTTAACAGAAATGATTTTCAAATATTTTCTCCCAATTAGTGAGTTATCTTTTTACTTTCTTAATGGTGTTCTTTGAAGAACAAAAACATTTCAATTTTGAGGAAGAATTTATATTTTTGTTGTTATTATTACTTATGTTTTAAAATGGTTCTAAGTAATCATTGCCTAATTCATGTTCAAGAAGATATATGTGTATGTTTTTTTCTAAGATTTTTATAGTTTTTGGTCTTATTTTTTGACCTTTGATCTAATTTAAGTTAATTTTTATATATGGTGTGGAGTAGAGATTGGTGTCATTGTTTTGCATGTGAATATCTAGACGTAGAACCATTGTTAAAAGAACAATTCATTCCGACATTGAATTGTCTTGAAACCTTTGCCAAAAATCTATCGAGCAAAATTTGAGGGTTTATCTATGGACTTTCAGTTGCATTCCATTGATCTATTGGTCTACTTTTGTGTTAGTATTTTACTTTAGTTTTGTAGTCAGTTTTGAAATTAGTTTTGTAGTCAGTTTTGAAATTAGAAAATGTGTTTTCTCCAAATTTGTTCTTCTATATCAAGAATATTTAAGCAATATTGAGTTCTTGAGAATTTAAAATACATTTTAGGATTATTTTTGAAATGAACTCATTGTCTGGTGTAACACCCAAGGTTTGGTGATTGCCAAGGAAAACAAAGATGTGGACACACACAGAGTCAGGTTGACAGCAGAAGTTTAACGTGTGAAAAAGAGAAAATAGCTCTCTGCTGCAGAGAGGGATCTGAGAAAAATGGGTTGCCAGCCCATGGCAAAATGCAGGGGATTTTGTAGATGAGCTGCTGAGAAGATGGCGTCTTATGTATATAGGGCACAAAAGACTGGTTGGAACAGGTGTGCCATTTGCATAGGGCATGAAAAACTGGTTAGAACTAGGTGTCCAATTTGCATAGGGCATGAATTTCTGGCTGCCTCCATTCTAATCTTTTATAATGCAGGTGGGTTCTCTGACTGAGCTGCCTCATGTTGCCCATTCCTTACTGTACACATGGTAACAACAAAAAAAAATGTCTGGCCCCCAGGTAACCCTTCTCTATGAGCACACCTGCTGTCATTCCCTCGTGAAAACTTCCAGCTTGCTTATCTATGTTTGCAGCTCGATTTTTCAGGCTATTTCTTGTTAGAAAAGACATGTTTTGGGGGGTTCCTTTTTTTCTAGAAGGGAAGTCTGCCGAAGACTCTATTGCCCTCACTATCTGCCTAAAGAATTTCTTTCTAGCTCCTGTGTTATTATTATTTATTATTATTATTATTTTTTAGACGGAGTCTCGCTCTGTAGCCCAGGCTGGAGTGCAGTGGCGCAATCTTGGCTCACTGCAAGCTCCGCCTACCGGGTTCACGCCATTCTCCTGCCTCAGCCTCCTGAGTAACTGAGACTACAGGCACCCGCCACCACACTGGGCTAATTTTTTGTATTTTTTTTTTTGTAGAGACGGGATTTCACCGTGTTAGCCAGGATGCTCACCATCTCCTGACCTCATTATCTACCCGCCTCAGCCTCCCAAAGTGCTGGAATTACAGGCGTGAGCCACAGCGCCCAGCAGCTCCTGTATCATTTTGTAAATTTCCAAATTTGTCCAGCTAGAATTTTGAGACAGATTGTATTTAATCTGCAGACTAATTTGGGAATATTGTTATTTTAACAACATTAAGACTTCTGATCCATTTACGTGGATTCTTTCCATAGTTTTAGGTGTTCTTTAATTTCTTTTCACAATGTTTTACACATTTTAGTGTAAAAGTCTTGCATTTATTTTGTAAATTTATATCTGTATATATTATTCTTTTTGCTGCTTTTCAAAATTGAATTTTTTAAAAAATTTTTTATTATTTCTTAGAAGTATATAAAAATGCAATTGATCTTGGATCCTAACCTTACTAAACTTGTTTATTAGGTGTAACAGTTGCTGTGGATTCCTTGGGATTTCATATATAAACCATAATTCAATTAACAAATAAAGATAGTTGTACTTTTCCCTTCCAATTCTGGTGTTGACTCTTTGGTTGTTGTTGTTACCTAGTTTATCTGACTGAAAATTCTAATCCAATGTTTAATAAGAGTGGAGAGGATGGCCATCTTCATCTTATCCCTAATCTTTCTGGTAAAAATTTGGTCTTTCACAGAGAAGTATGATGTCAGTTATCAAATTTTTATAGATGCTTTTAATCAGTTTGATAAAGTTTCTTTTTTCATCTCTACTACTGCTTTTAATGTGAAGGGTTCATGAATTTTATAAAATGCTTTGTCTTTCTATATTGGAAATGATCATGTGTTTTTTGTTTTTTTTAAAAATTTTATCGTTTGCTGTGTTACTCAAAGTTTTACAGAGAAACACAAGCAACAAGATATTGTTTAATTGTATTTTCTGTAAAGTATTGGCTCACAGGATTATGGTGACGGAGAAGTCCCATGATCTACTGTCTGCAAGCTGGAGATGCAGAAAGACCAGTAGTGTGGTTCAAAGTCTTGAGAGTCAGAGAACCTGTGCCATAGATTTCAGTCCAAGTATAAAGGCCTGAAAACTAGGGGCAGCAAGGGCAAGAGAAGATCAGGGTTCTAGCTCAAGTTCTCAGACAGAGTGAGAGAAAACAAATCCTCCCTTCCTCCACGTTTTTGTTCTATTCAGGCTCTCAATGGATTAGATGATGCCCACCCAAAAGGAGATGGCACATCCACATATTTAGACTACCAATTTAAATACTAATATCTCCCAGAAGCACCCTGTCAGACATGCTAGTAGTGGCAGAGATTCGAGTTACCCCGAGTTACTGGTGGTGGATCCATACAGGTCTGCAGCAACTTCAGTTTTGCCTCTTCAGAAGAAATAATTCTATTGAGGGGCATACAGCAGAAAAAGAGACCAAGGCAAGTTCCAAAGCAGGAGAGAAAGTTTATTTTAAAAGGCTTTTGAACAGGAAAGAAAGGAAAATTTACTTGCAAAAGACCCAAGTGGACAAAAATGGACATTTAACCTTGATCCTAGGACTTTATAGGCTTGCCTCTTTTCCATGATTCTTCTTTTCAGGTGTGCTTCCTGAATGCTAAGTGCTCTCCTTACGCTTTGGAGTTGAGCATGTGCAATGTGTTTTAGGAAGTTATATGCATGCTCTTCAGAGGTTTTCTTTCCTTTTCCGGGTTAGTGTGTCCCAAGAATATCTTCACCATTTTGTCTGTTAACACGAATGCCCAAGAAGTTGCTTCTCCCTGGGGCCTACCTTCAATTAACATTTTGACATTAACAGGTGTAATCCATCAGGAAATGGCCTCTCTCTGGCTGCTGAATTCTCATTTTTAAAGAGGAAATGCAATAATTGCTAAACTATCACCCAACATTCCTAGTGGATGAAGGAGAGTCCTCTTCTACCCCTCTCACTGACTATCTAACTACCTGTAACAGACACACCCAGAAATAAGGTTTGACCAGATATCCGGGAAATCCATGACTCAGTGAAGTTGACATAAATTAACTATCAAAATTAACTTTTGGATATTAAATCTACCTCGCATTCCTTCTCAAGCCAGAAACCTGGAAGTCATCTTAAAATTCTTCTTATTGCTCTTAACTATCACATTGTATTATTATCATATAGTCAGTAACATATAGTTTATATCAGTAACATATTTTCGTCTCCACAGCCTCTGCTTGGGCCTAGTAAATTTCCTGTAATTTCCTACCTGAATTACTATGAAAGCCTATCATTTGTCTATAAGTCTTCTTTTGTTGTTTCATTCCAGTATATTTTCCACAGTGATATTCAAGTAATTGTTTTGAATCACAAATAAGATCATGTTACTCTCATACTTGAAATCTCCCAGTGACTTTCCATGTTGTTACTGTTATGGTTGTTGTGTGGGTTTTTGTTTTGCTTTTACTTAAAAAAAAAAAAAAAAAAAAATGACCTCCTTAGAAGGTCTTTAATCAGTTTTGCCACACATTTGACTCTCTAACCCCCATAATTTTGTGATTAATTCCCATTTGTTTGAAATGTTGATAAGTTATAATGCCCTACTTCCAACTACAATAGTGAAAATGGAGCTATTTTATTTCTGCCACACCTGGTTACTCAGGCTCATTCATGAGAAGTAGATTCTATTTAATGAACTGTCACACCTGAGATTACATTTGAAACAAGTGACAGGGATATAAATGATTGATTTGGGTGCTCTGGGACAGTGCTAGCACTATGTAGAAGTAGTAGTGTTTTCTCCCTGTCCTGGAACAGTAAAAACAGCATATTGAAGATAACTTTTCTGCTAAAAAGTAAAAGGTTATCGTTCCTTCATTTTAACCAAAAATAACAGCTTTATTTTTGGTCTATTTTCAGTCCGATTCTTCAGTTGCTCCTTGATTCTGTGAACATTTAATTTTGTTATAATAATCAGATAGGAACATGTATTCTGTTGTTTGTAACCCAGAATACGGGCAGATACATGGATCCATTTCAATACCTAGCTGCTACATAACTTATTAAGATTGTTTTCACACTCTCCTTTCTACCGCATGCCTATATCTCAGCTACAGTGAAATACGTTGTATTTATTGTTTTTTTCTCATCCCTCCATGTCTTTACATTTTCTGTGAATCTATGGATTTATGTATTCCACTATTTGCTCTGATAATGTTTATTGACCGTTAGCTCTCATCTCACTCAATTATCTCTCATTTAACATATACTTGCTGAGCCCCAACACTTGCTTGCACCTAAATAAACAATTTATTGTTTCCTAGAGTCATATTGTGAAACAAATAATGGAACCATCAGATTACCAAAGCACTATTCATATTATGGATTATGAATGAAGGAAAAGGATGACTGAAGTGAGATGAAAGCACAAAATAAAATAACATAGGACAGTCATTGGGGTATTGGTTCCAGGTTCAGGTTCCTTCCCACAAAGTCTATGTTAGGTCCCCTTCTCTATTATATCCTTTTTTTTTTTTTTTTTTTTTTTTTTAATACTTTAAGTTCTTGGGTACATGTGCACAACGTGCAGGTTTGTTACATAGGTATACATGTGCCATGTTGGTGTGCTGCACCCATCAACTCGTCAGCACCCATCAACTCGTCATTTACATCAGTTATAACTCCCAATGCCATCCCTCTGCCCTCCCCCCTCCCCATAATAGGCCCCAGTATCTGATGTTCCCCTTCCCATGTCCAAGTGATCTCATTGTTCAATTCCCACCTATGAGTGAGAACATGCGGTGTTTGGTTTTCTGTTCTTGTGATAGTTTGCTAAGAATGATGGTTTCCAGCTGCATCCATGTACCTACAAAGGACACAAACTCATCTTTTCTTATGGCTGCATAGTATTCCATGGTGTATATGTGCCACATTTTCTTAATCCAGTCTGTCACTGATGGACATTTGGGTTGATTCCAACGCTTTGCTATTGTGAGTAGTGCCGCAATAAACATACGTGTGCATGTGTCTTTATAGCAGCATGATTTATAATCCTTTGGGTATATACTCAGTAATGCAATGACTGGGTCATATGGTATGTCTAGTTCTAGCTCCTTGAGGAATCGCCATACTGTTTTCCACAGTGGTTGAACTAGTTTACAATCCCACCAAAAGTGTAAAAGTGTTCCTATTTCTCCACATCCTCTCCAGCACCTGTTGTTTCCTGACTTTTTAATGATTGCTATTCTAACTGGTATGAGATGGTATCTCATTGTGGTTTTGATTTGCATTTCTCTGATGTCCAGTGATGACGAGCATTTTTTCATGTGTCTGTTGGCTGTATGAATGTCTTCTTTTGAGAAATGTCTGTTCATATCCTTTGTCCACCTTTTGATGGGGTTGTTTGTTTTTTTCCTTGTAAATTTGTTTGAGTTCTTGGTAGGTTCTGGATATTAGCCCTTTGTCAGATGAGTAGATTGCAAAAATTTTCTCCCATTCTGTAGGTTGCCTGTTCACTCTGATGGTAGTTTCTTTTGCTGTGCAGAAGCTCTTTAGTTTAATTAGATCCCATTTGTCAATTTTGGCTTTTGTTGCCATTGCTTTTGGTGTTTTAGACATGAAGTCCTTTCCCATGCCTATGTCCTGAATGGTATTGCCTAGGTTTTCTTCTAGGGTTTTTATGGTATTAGGTCTAACATTTCAGTCTCTAATCCATCTTGAATTAATTTTCGAATAAGGAGTAAAGAAAGGATCCAGTTTCAGCTTTCTACTTATGGCTAGCCAATTTTCCCAGCATCATTTATTAAATAGGGGATCCTTCCTCCATTTCTTGTTTTTGTCAGGTTTGTCAAAGATCAGATGGCTGTAGATGTGTGGTATTATTTCTGAGGGCTCTGTTCTGTTCCATTGGTCAATATCTCTGTTTTGGTACCAGTACCATGCTGTTTTGGTTACTGTAGCCTTGTAGTATAGTTTGAAGTCAGGTAGCGTGATGTTCTTTTATTCTTTTGACTTAGGACTGTCTTGGCAATGCGGGCTCTTTTTTGGTTCCATATGAACTTTAAAGCAGTTTTTTTCCAATTCTGTGAAGAAAGTCATTGGTAGCTTGATGGGGATGACATTGAATCTATAAATTACCTTGGGCAGTATGGTCATTTTCACGACATTGACTCTTCCTATCCATGAGCATGGTATGTTCTTCCATTTGTTTGTGTCCTCTTTTATTTCACTGAGCAGTGGTTTGTGGTTCTCCTTGAAGAAGTCCTTTACATCCCTTGTAAGTTGGATTCCTAGGTATTTTATTCTCTTTGAAGCAATTGTGAATGGAAGTTCATTCATGATTTGGCTCTTTGTTTGTCTGTTACTGCTGTATAAGAATGCTTGTGATTTTTGCACATTAATTTTGTATCCTGAGACTTTGCTGAAATTGCTTATCAGCTTAAGGAGATTTTAGGCTGAGACGATGGGGTTTTATAAATATACAATCATGTCATCTGCAAAGAGGGACAATTTGACTTCTTCTTTTCCTAACTGAATACCCTTGATTTCTTTTTCTTGCCTGATTGCCCTAGCCAGAACTTTCAACACTATGTTAAATAGGAGTGGTGAGAGAGGGCATCCCTGTCTTGTGCCCGTTTTCAAAGGGAATGCTTCCAGTTTTTGCCCATTCAGTATGATATTGGCCATGGGTTTGTCATAAATAGCTCTTATTATTTTGAGATATGTTCCATCAATACCGAATTTATTGAGAGTTTTTAGCATGAAGGGCTGTTGAATTTTGTCAAAGGCCTTTTCTGCATCTATTGAGATAATCATATGGGTGTTGTCTTTGGTTCTGTGTATATGCTGGATTACATTTATTGATTTGTGTATGTTGAACCAGTCTTGCATCCCAGGGATGAAGCCCACTTGATCATGGTGGATAAGCTTTTTGTTGTGCTGCTGGATTCGGTTTGCCAGGATTTTACTGAGGACTTTTGCATCGATGTTCATCAGGGATCTTGGTCTAAAATTCTCTTTTTTTGTTGTGTCTCTGCCAGGCTTCGGTATCAGGATGATGTTGGCCTCATAAAATGAGTGAGGGAGGATTCTCTCTTTTTGTATTGATTGGAATAGTTTCAGAAGGAATGGTACCAGCTCCTCCTTGTACCTCTGGTAGAATTCGGCTGTGAATCTGTCTGGTCCTGGACTTTTTTGGGTTGGTAGGCTATTAATTATTGCCTTAATTTCAGAGCCTGCTATTGATCTATTCAGGGATTCAACTTCTTCCAGGTTTAGTCTTGGGAGAGTGTAAGTGTCCAGAAAATTGTCCACTTCTTCTAGGTTTTCTAGTTTATTTGCATAGAGGTGTTTATAGTATTCTCTGATGATAGTTTGTACTTCTGTGGGGTCAGTGGTGATATCCTCTTTATCATTTTTTATTGCAACTATTTGATTCTTCTCTCTTTTCTTCTTTATTAGTCTTGCTAGCGGTCTATGAATTTTGTTTTCAAAAAACCAGCTCCTGGATTCATTGATTTTTTGGAGGGTTTTTTGTGTCTCTATCTCCTTCAGTTCTGCTCTGATCTTAGTTATTTCTTACCTTCTGCTAGCTTTTGAAAGTGTTTGCTCTTGCTTCTCTAGTTCTTTCAATTATGATGTTACGGTGTCAATTTTGATCTTTCCAGCTTTCTCTTGTGGGCATTTAGTGCTATAAATTTCCCTCTACACGCTGCTTTAAATGTGTCCCAGAGATTCTGGTATGTTGTATCTTTGTTCTCGTTGGTTTCAAAGAACATCTTTATTTCTGCCTTCTTTTCGTTATGTACCCAGTAGTCATTCAGGAGAAGGTTGTTCAGTTTCCATGTAGTTGAGCGGTTTTGATTGAGTTTCTTAGTCTTGAGTTCTAGTTTGATTGCACTGTGGTCTGAGAGGCAGTTTGTTATAATTTCTGTTCTTGTACATTTGCTGAGGAGTGCTTTACTTCCACCTATGTGGTCAATTTTGGAATAAGTGTGATGTGGTGCTGAGAAGAATGTATATTCTGTTGATTTGTGGTGGAGAGTTCTGTAGATGTCTATTCGGTCTGCTTGGTGCATAGTTGAGTTCAATTCCTGGATATCCTTGTTAACTTTCTGTCTCGTTGATCTGTCTAATGTTGACAGTGAGGTGTTGAAGTCTCCCATTATTATTTTATGGGAGTCTAGTTCTCTTTGTAAGTTTCTAAGGGCTTGCTTTATGAATCTGGGTGCTCCTGTATTGGGTTCATATATATTTAGGATCGTTAGTTCTTCCTGTTGAATTGATCCCTTTACCATTATGTAATGGCCTTCTTTGTCTCTTTTGATCTTTGATGTTTTAAAGTCTGTTTTAGCAGAGACTAGGATTGCAACCCCTGCTTTTTTTTTGTTCTGCATTTGCTTGGTGGATCTTCCTCCATCCCTTTATTTTGAGCCTATGTGTGTCTCTGCATGTGAGATGGGTCTCCTGAATACAGCAAACTGATTGGTCTTGACTCTTTATCCAATTTGCCAGTCTGTGTCTTTTAATTGGAGCATTTAGTCCATTTACATTTAAGGTTAATATTGTTATGTTTGAACTTGATCCTGTCATTGTGATATTAGCTGATTATTTTGCTCGTTAGTTGATGCAGTTTTTTCCTAGCGTCGGTGGTCTTTACATTTTGGCATGTTTTTGCAATGGCTGGTACCGTTTGTTCCTTTAAATGTTTCGTGCTTCCTTCAGGGTCTTTTGTTGGGCAGGCCGGGTGTTGACAAAATCTCTAAGCATTTGCTTGTCTGTAAAGGATTTTATTTCTCCTTCACTGATGAAACTTAGTTTTGCTGGATATGAAATTCTGGGTTGAAAATTCTTTTCTTTAAGAATGTTGAATATTGGCCCCCACTCTCTTCTGGCTTGTAGAGTTTCTGCCGAGAGATCTGCTGTTATTCTGACGGACTTCCCTTTGTGAGTAACCTGACCTTTCTCTCTGGCTGCCCTTAACATTTTTTCCTTCATTTCAACTTTGGTGAATCTGACAATTATGTGTCTTGGAGTTGCTGTTCTTAAAGAGTATCTTTGTGGCATTCTCTGTATTTCCTGAATTTGAATGTTGGCCTGCCTTACTAGGTTGGGGAAGTTCTCCTGGATGATATCCTGAAAAGTGTTTTCCAACTTAGTTCCATTTTCTCCTTCACTTTCACGCACACGAATCAGACGTAGATTTGTTTTTTTCACAGAATCCCATACTTCTTGGAGGCTTTGTTCACTTCTTTTTCCTCTTTTTTCTCTAGACTTCTCTTCTTGCTTCATTTCATTCATTTGATCTTCAATCATTGATCCTCTTTCTTCCAGTTGATCAAGTTGGTTACTGAAGCTTGTGCATTTGTCATGTATTTCTCATGTCATAGTTTTTATCTCTCTCAGTTCTTTTATGGCCTTCTCTGCATTGATTATTCTAGTTATCCATTTTTCCATTCTTTTTTCAAGAATTTTAGTTTCTTTGTGCTGGGTACATAGTTCCTCCTTTACCTCTGAGTAGTTTGATCGACTGAAGCCTTCTTCTCTCAACTCGTCAAAGTCATTCTCCATCCAGCTTTGTTCCGTCACTGGCGATGAGCTGCGTTCCTTTGAAAGGGAAGATGCTCTCTGATTTTTTGAATTTCCAGGTTTTCTGCCCGCTTTTTCCCCATCTCTGTGTTTTTATCTGCCTTTGATCTTTGATGACGGTGATGAACTGATGGGGTTTTGGTGTAAGTGTCCTTTCTGTTTGTTAATTTTCCTTCTAATAGTCAGGACCCTCAGCTGTAGGTCTGTTGGAGATTGCTTGAGGTCCACTCCAGACCCTGTTTGCCTGGGTATCAGCAATGAAGGCTGCAGGAGATAGAATATTGCTGAACAGCGAGTGTTGCTGTCTGATTCTTGCTCTGGAAGCTTCGTCTCAGGAGTGTACCCAGCTGTGTGAGGTGTGAGGTGTCGGTCTGCACCTAGTGGGGGATTTCTCCCAGTTAGGCTACTCAGGGGTCAGGGACCCACTTGTTTAGGCAGTCTATCCATTCTCGGATCTCAACCTCTGTGCTGGGAGATCCACTGTTCTCTTCAAAGCTGTCAGACAGGGTCATTTACATCTGCCGAGGTTTCTGCTGCTTTTTGTTTAGCTATGCCCTGTCCCCAGAGGTGGAGTCTACAGAGACAGGCAGACCCCTTGAGTTATGGTGGGCTCTACCCAGTTCAAGCTTCCCGGTGGCTTTGTTTACCTACTTAAGCCTCAGCAATGGCGGGCACCCCTCCCCAAGCCTTCCTGCTGCCTTGCAGTCAGATCTCAGACTGCTGTGCTAGCAATGAGGGAGGCTCTGTGGTTGTGGGACCCTCCAAACCAGGCACAGGATATAATCTGGTGTGCCGTTTGCTAAGACCCTTGGAAACGCACAGAATTAGGGTGGGAGTTACCCTATTTTCCAGGTGTTGTATGTCTCCGTTTCCCTTGGCTAGGAAAAGCGATTCCCTTCCCCCTTGTGCTTCCCAGGTGAGGCAATGGCTCGCCCTGCTTCAGCTCTCGCTGGTCAGGCTGTACCAGTCGACCAGCACTGATTTTCCGGCACTCCCCAGTGAGATGAACCCAGTACCTCAGTTGAAAATGCAGAAATCACCCGTCCTCTGTGTTCCTTGAACTGGGAGCTGGAGGGTGGAGCTGCTCCTATTCAGCCATCTTGCTCCGGACTCTGTTCTATCTTATCAGCAGTCTGAGCAGCCTCTATCATAGAACTTAAAAAAAAAAAAAAAAAGTAAGCCACTTTGTCTTTTTTGTTGTTGTTGTTTGTTTGTTTGTATCTTT
Organism: Papio anubis; assembly: GCF_008728515.1. NCBI lineage: Eukaryota > Metazoa > Chordata > Mammalia > Primates > Cercopithecidae > Papio > Papio anubis. The sequence goes on along the minus strand of NC_044987.1, from coordinate 36,167,619 downwards.
CTTGCTTACCAAATGATTTATTTATCAGGAACAAGGACTAATTATTATTTATCTTTATTTTGTCAAATAAAAATTTTGTTATATGAGCTATTATAGAAGTATATATTAGGGCATATCCACATTTCACATTTATATACATCTTCCTTCTTTTTTCCTTCTGTATTTTTGCAGATCGAGGTTCATAGAAATGCAAAGCCTAAGCAGATTTTGCATTGCACCACCAATATTAACAGCTTTTCTTTCTACATATTATGAGGTGATTTTATGTGTTGGAAATGTCCTCAGATCAATCTTTATGTAAATGCATGTGAACTTTGGGAATAGATAACCTCAGGCTGCTCTGGTCAGAGCTGGCTTCATGTGTATATGACCTGAAGATTTGCACAAATTATATGAACAGAAAAAATACTGAGTAGAGGAGGGTGGTTCCCCAGCAAAGGCCCCGCTCACAAGCTTGAGCCTGTAGCCCTAAGTGAGAACTTCACACCCCTATTTTCCTGGCTGAATGTTGCTTTTCCAAAACCACCCTGGCCAACCACGCCCATCTTGTACCCATGAAAACCCCAAACTCCATTGGCAGAGGAGCAAAGCAGTGCAGCAGAGAGGGAAAGAAGAGAAGAGGCATCTGAATGTCGAAGAGGCATCTGAATAATTGGGTAGGAATTTGGATGGGGATGGCCAAACTTCAGGGGAAGATTGCCTTCCACTCCATCCCCTTTCTGGTTCCCATCCCGCTGAGAGCCACCTCCGTCATTCAATTAAATCTCTGCTTTCACCATCCTTCAAGTCCATATGACTTGCTTCTTCCTGGATGTCAGACAAGGACCTGGGTACCAAGAGGGCAAAGTGTAAAAGGTTGTCACCCTGACTCTCCATTGAGCTGATTAACACTTAGCAGTCAGTGGATGGCAACTGCTAAGAGAGCATTAATTGTAACACACCCCTAGACGCTGGCATAGGGCCAGAGCCCAAAAGTGTTCGCCGGCCCCATCACCCACTCGCCTGCGTGATCCCCTTCCACAAGGGGTTTGAGCATGGCAGCCGAATAAGCGAGCCACACCCCTGTCACAAGTCTCACCAAGGGGTCCAGGTAATTTTCTTTTCTCACAAAGTCCTGCCCTTATGCAGGTCCCATGCTTAGTTTAACATTCTGATACTATTATCTTGAAATTCTTAATTTTTGAGCAGAGGGACACATTATTATTTTACACTGTGGTCCCCAAATTACATAACCAGTACTGGTTGGTTTACATGGTTTGCAACCATACATTTCTTTCTCTTGCATTATGTCTTAAATGATTCTGCATTTTGCTCCATCACATAATAGAATGATGTGAAATTTAGTCTTTCAGTCTGCTCATTCTAACTTCACGGGTCCTTGTAACATTTGGTCACACTGTTCATTTTGATTTTGAGTCCCAACAGTATCCATGGAAGACCCTCTTAAACCCCTTACATTTTTCAGTCTGAAATCTGAAGTGATTTTCTGTAGAAGGTCTCTAAATTTTTCAGTGTTGTGCACAACACACATATTACTCTATATTTACCTCTTTTACTACAATGATTTTTGCATTTTTAAATTATTGTTTATGTGCAACTATCATCACCATTAATTTGAATAGAAAGTTTTTGCAAATAGGAACTCTGTCATACTTAATCTTTATATTTCCCAAAGCAGTTGTCCTAGAGCTTTGTATAATACAAAGTAAAATGTTAATAAATACGTCAATAAAAATTTGTGACACGGTTGAATTAAAAAACAGCCAGTCATAAAATAACACTGTGGGATGTAAAATACATATTGAACTTGATAATTTTATAGTACACAAAAAAGGTAGTTGTTAAAAAACATTTCAATGATAATTCCTTGTGATAACTAAAAGTATTTACCAAAATACCACTATTTCCTTAATCATGTTGACCAATAAAAATATTTCCCTCATTTTATGTAAAAATCAGCTGTAATAATGCATAGATACATATCTAAGTCTTTATATCTACCTTTTTCCAAGCCTATGCTTTAAGTTACATCACAATTTTATACTTAACCATTTTGAAGTGAGTGCCTGTTATGTTCCAGAAGTACAAAGAAGTATCTATTTGATAATGAAGGATGTCATAGACTAAGAACAGTGACATAAATTTAAAAGAAACAAGGGTTAAAAGGACTGAATTATATGGAAAAAATGCATCACTACACACTTAATATCACAAAGAAGGACACAATCGGTTTTTACAAGAGGAAATGGTGAAGATATATTCTAAAGGAGTTTATGGATAAGTCCTGCAAGATCAGGTAATTCTATACTGACTATTTACTCTTTCCTTTGTGTTTTCCTAAGGACTTTCTATGTTGTATCTCATCAGAATCTTTTAACAAGACAGAAAGTAAGTTTATTACTACTCTTTGGATTTCAGTTGTAGAAATGGAATCTTACACAGTTTAAATAACTTGGCCAATATCATTTAACTGGCTGGTGGCAAAACTAATATCCAATTAAGTTGGACTGTCTCTGAAGTCCAAACTGTTAAACATCACATGAAACCCTGCCTCACTGCCTTCCAAGGGGAGATTTTTTTTTTTTTTTTTTAGGTTAATTTTTGTTTTGCTTTATTGCTTTTTTTTGGTCTCTCAGATGAAAAGGGAGCAGAATATTCCAGACTGTTAAAAAAAAGTATGAAAACACACTCAAAGAGGTATGAAAATAATATCTAGATTGTGTACATTTGGGGAAAGATGTGAGCAAGGAGGCAGGCATATGTGTAAATACTTTCAGTTTATTATTATTATTATTATTTTTAAATTTTGAGATGAAGTCTCGCTCTGTTGCCAGGCCGGAGTGCAGTGGCGCAATCTTGGCTCACTGCAACCTCTACCTCGAGGGTTCAAGTGATTCTCCTGCCTCAGCCTCCCGAGTAGCTGGGACTACAGGTGCCTGCCACCACGCCGAGCTACTTTTTGTATTTTTAGTTGAAATGGGGTTTCACCATGTTAGCCAGGATGGTCTCGATCTCTTGACCTTGTGATCCACCTGCCTTGGTCTCCCAAAGTGCTGGGATCACAGGCATAAGCCATTGAGCCCGGCCTTTCAGCTTATTTTTATGACAACTTAGCATACATAAAATTCAATATTAGCAAGTAGTAACAACTTAATAAGTTAATAAAAGTGTTATGTAATAAAAATAATAGAAACTTTTAGTTAATATGTAAGCCCTCACAGTAGTTGGGGTGCTGAAATTTTTAGATATATTAATTTATTTAATCCTCACAAACCTGTATGGAATAAGGTATGTTAACTAATTTACAAAAGAGAAAACCAAGGCACAGAGAAACTTGTAGAGCTATTAAGTAGTAGAGTCAGTATTTGAAACTAAGCAGTATGACTCTGCAACCGACCTTCTGAACCTTTAAATTACCTTGTTTCTCAAATGAGTATGTCATCATTATTATTAATCCATCTAAAAATTGTACACGTTTTAAGAAATTATTTATTTCCTCTTCTTGTTGATCATCTTTCTTAGATATAAATGCATGTCAGAGTTCTTTTAAAAAGTAAGCCTAATGAGAAATAATAAATAGTTGAACCAATTGTGCTGAGAATATACTCAAGACATGACAACGTCATTTTTATACAGGCTTTAGTGCAGGTCATGGGTAAGGTAATGGGCCTTTGAAGATAAAGATAATTTAATGTCCTGATGCCAGAGGTAAGATGGTCTTAAATAATTGACACCAGCTCAATGATCAGCAGCATTAATAACTAAATAGTGCGGGTTTTCTCCTATCAATACAGATGATAAAGATACACAAAGATAAAAATATGTTTGTTTTTTATTGAGTTAATACTAATGTACATAAATATAAATGCTTCATACATCTGTGCAAAAGAAAGACAAATGTAAATGGGAATTACTTTTGTTGAAAAGCTATTGACCCGGGCGCAGTGGCTCACACCTGTAATCCCAGCACTTTGGGAGGCCGAGGCGAGCGAATCACGAGATCAGGAGATTGACATCATCCTGGCTAACACGGTGAAACCCCGTCTCTACTAAAAATACAAAAAATTAGCCCGACTTAGTGGCGAGTGCCTGTAGTTCCAGCTACCTGGGAGGCCGAGGCAGGAGAATGGCGTGAACCCGGGAGGTGGAGCTTGCATTGAGCGGAGATTGCGCCACTGCACTCCAGCCTGGGCGACAGAGCGAGACTGTCTCAAAAATAAATAAAATAAAATAAAATAAAAGCTATTAAAGCTAAATAAAAGAAAAGCTAAGCTATTATGTGTAATGGACACAATATATACAACAATTTCAACCATTTCTTCGGCAATGTTTTGTTGATTCAGGAAGCATAGCTGTGTGTGTGTGTGTATGTGTGTGTGTGCGCATGTGCCGGCATTTGTTTCTGCATGCATTATGCCCTATCCTTGTTGCATTTCAGTATAGTTAAATATGTCCCTTTTTCCTAAGATAAACAATCTTTGCCATAAAGGAAACACATTCCCATAATTAATTCTTAAAGTTTATAATTAAATAGCTATTATATGTGAACCAGTAGTGCTTTCCAAAATACAATATCTGCACATCTAAGTAAAAAGCTCAATGCATTAAACATATATTCCATGTTTGGTTTTGAAAGTGCTCTTCTTCACCCCTACCTCTCTGAATGAGCAACTCATGAAGACCAAATTTCCTTCAAAATCTTAAGTATTTATGAACTCCATTTAATTGCAGTCATGTTCAAGTTTCTTCTCGTGAAAGACAGGGAAAGAAGAGATTCCATTGCCTTTTTTAGAACACCATGACTTTTTTTTCAAGATTTAATATTTCAGACATCATTTCCCTATTTTAAAGTAGATGTACTTCTGCAACTTTAGATAAGATTGTTAGATGTACACATTACCTTCTCCTGAAAGCCTTAATCAATATTTATATTCAAAAGAAAAAATAATCAACCATATATTTTATTGTAAGCCCAATATGTTTCAAAGTAATAATAAGCACTTAATGTTGTGAATTAAAGGTTTTTGTACAAAGTTTATTGCAACAATTTTTATGAAAGGAAAACAGACTAGTGATTCCATCAAGAAAACAAATGTGCAGTGCACATTAAATGAACTTTACTTAATGATAGATATATCTATGTTTTAATTTCTTAAACTTCCAAATGTCTATTTGCTTATAGAGCAGTATTTTTCTCACATCGTTACCAAAGATGAGTTCTTCTTCTTTAATTGTGTTCATGTTTTTCTTCCAATTTGTTTATTTTTAAAAATTCCAATTTTTATTTTAAGTTCAGGGGTACATATGCAAGATGTGCAGGCTTGTTACATAGGAAAGCATGTGCCATGGTGGTTTGCTGCATAGATCATCCCATCACCTAGGTATTAAGCCCAGCATCCATTAGGGATTGTTTTAGACTCTAGACAAACTTACAGATTCTTTCTCTAATTTATATTTTATTTCATCATAAAAATCTACTATCATATGAATAAATATTTCAGATTATATTGCCTAAGATCTATCTCTAAGATGTTATTTTAAAAACACTGCTATACTTCTCACAATTAGATTTGTTTTTAATTCTTACAGCCTGATGCAATTGCATGTGCTCTACAAATCATCCAGTTCGTTTGCTTCTGTACTTATTCCTTGAAATTTCAAGATTCCTAAAGTTATTTCATTACTAAGTAGAGTATATTTTTATTTCAGTCTATGTACTTCAGTATTAAAAAACAAATTTACATAGATTTGATTTTATCTTAAATAGATATATTGAAATCTATAAAAGCTTGCAATAAAGAATTAAAATATAGGAAGGAGGAAGATGATTTGATTATAATAATGACACTTTACTAAATAAGAAAATTTGGTCATAAATCTTAAGAGAATTGAAGGTCAGAATCTAAAACAGGTTCCAGGATTCATAGACATACTAGTTATGGGCCTGGGCTTTAGAGTCATATAGACCCCATTTAAAATCCTCCCATTGTTTCCCCTGGATTTAACTTATTTTTTCTGAGTGTTTAATGAAAAATTGTCTCACTATAGGAGTACTAGTGCAGTGATGACTTCTGTTTTGCTCATATAACAATTGAGGACCAAATACTAAGAATATCATAGACACACACAGTATACTTGGGAAGAGTGCTAGTTTAAAAAGATTATTTATTTCAGTATTCAGTCATTCAGTATTCATTTACTGAAATGACTAGGTCATCTTTGCATCCCTGAATCTGCAATCTACAAAAGGTAGAAATATATTCTGCATAATTCTTTCTAATATAAATAAAAACATTGAAATGTTCCAGTTGTCAGAGATGGAAATAAATATTTTGAATTGTTTTAAAGACTAGTTATTTTCATTCTCTCCTGATTCAAAACTTCTATGTTTCAGGTCATTCTACTTACAAATTCCTTTTAAAACATTGTATTTTCAATCTATGGGGAATGTAAAACTAAAAATCTCTAGCACTTTAGTGTAATTGACTTTTTAGAAAACCTTAAAATATAAAAGTGCAATTTCTTGTGAAGATTTATAAGCATGTATATATCCTAAATTTTCACATTTTTGTCATGTCTCCATATTTGAGGACATTTATGTTATTTTCATTTTCTAACTTTCTAAAATGTGTATAATGCTTTCTTGTTACATATATGTTTATTCCAAAGTCTACTGATCTATGGGGCCTGGAAAATGGAGATAAAAACACCCTTATGTTTTGTCCTTGTACATTTCTCCTTTTTGTCTAATTTTGGAGCATATTCTTCAACCAATTTAGTGAGCTGGACATTCAAATTTTACCAGACATGATGGATGGTTTTTACTTCATATTTTAGTCTGACTAAAAGAAGAACTGAATATGTCATTTTTTACAACATTCAATTGTGAGCAAGAGTATTGTTTTGTTTGTCCTTTAGTAGATTATTACATTTGGTCTCATGATTAAACATATACATTAACTGTACAGTTGTCTTCCTATGGTCAGACCAGCATTTGGGCTTATTCAATATTTCTTTTGTCCACTCATTCATTCATGTCTCAGCTTCCCATCGAAGAAATATTAAAAATGACAGTTCCAAATAAGTGTGGTTGGCATGGAATCTCAGAACTTAGTTGACTCTGTTGTAAAAGGTGCATTTATTTCTTTTCTTTGATATTTAAAAATAGACCTATAAGAATAAAAAAGGAAAATAATAGTGACAAAGTTTAATTAATCTAAGGCAACAAAATGCATAATACTAAATAAAAATCCATAAAAATCCAACAATTAATTATTGTCATGTCTATTATTTACTTACTACACACACACAGACACACACACACACACACATACACACAATGTACTCCCAAAGAGAACCTGGGATAGTTGAAAACAGACATTAATATAATTTCCATGCATACTTTTTATTGAATTTAATTTGTGGTTTTTACAAGTATTATAATTCCTTATCTTGATGGGCCTTGTATGGTTCACAAATTGCATGCGACTGATCTTGGCAGCATAATATCCAAATATAAAATAAATGAACTTTAATTTTATATATTTAAATTATTAAAGAAATGGATTATTAATTTAAAACATACTTATAATATATATGAAGCTGATGTCAATTTTTCCTGCCATAGTGTCTCTGTGTTAAGAGTTTTGTTAGTGGGCTTTCTTGAGTTTTTAAGTAAAATTTAATTTTAAAAAGTATGAGTGTCTTTTTGTTTCTAATTTTGTTTTACAATACCTAGATATGGTAAGACATCTTAAAGTCTGATTTTTAAGTAATAGTGCAATGGATTCTCAAGCATAAATTTTTAGGAAGGCTTTTACACATATAAATAATTTCCATTTATGTAAATTGCCAAATTATTTCTCAAACAATTTTACATTTGAACTTAAGAGCAGTATTCTGTCTAAGAGGAAAGGCAGTTTTTTTGATTCCCTATTATAGATATAGATAATTAGAATTTAATAGGGATAGTTCACCAAATCACACACAAAACTTAAATTTGTGGCTCAAAAACAATGACATTTCCACTGCAATTGTTATATTTGATGTGATTGGTGTCTAATTTTTATTTGCTTCTGAGGATTAATGAAAGTCCAAATGGAAGATATTAAAATCTTCTGAGCTACTGTGTGGCACTTACAATTTATTATCTATTTTCAAAGTTGTATTTCCCAAAATCATGGTGTTTTGATAGGATATAGATATTTATAGGATTTCTCCAAAAACTGACATTAAATTCAACTCATCAATTATTTAACTCCTAATGTATGGCAGCACTCTTCTAGGCACTGTGAGAAAAAGTATTTTTGGCCAGGCGCGGTGGCTCAAGCCTGTAATCCCAGCACTTTTTGGGAGGCCGAGACGAGCGGATCACGAGGTCAGGAGATCGAGACCATCTTGGCGAACACGGTGAAACCCTGTCTCTACTAAAAAATACAAAAAAACTAGCCAGGCGAGGTGACGGGCACCTGTAGTCCCAGCTACTCGGGAGGCTGAGGCAGGAGAATGGCGTAAACCCAGGAGGCGGAGCTTGCAGTGAGCTGAGATCCGGCCACTGCACTCCAGCCTGGGCGACAGAGCCAGACTCCATCTCAAAAAAAAAAAAAAAAAAAGTATTTTTAATCAAATAATTTTTATTATGTTGAAAAAATTGGCCAGGCACAGTGGCTCACACCTGTAATCCCAGCACTTTGGGAGGCCGAGGCGGGTGCATCACCTGAGTTCAGGAGTTTGAGACCAGCCTGGCCAACATAGTGAAACCCCATCTCTACTAAAATACAGAAATTAGCTGGGCGTGTAGTCCCAGCTACTTGGGAAGCTGAGGCAGGAGAATCATTTGAACCTGGGAGGCAAAGGTTGCAGTGAGCCCAGACTGCGCCATGGCACTTTAGCGTGGGCAACAGAGTAAGACTCTATCTACAAACAAACAAACAAAACAAACAAAAAAATTAGCTTGAGGATAATTTGTTTGTTTGTTTGTTTTAAATAATAAACATTGCAAGCGTGACACAACTAGTATTACATATTAAAATTTTTTAAAAATTCCTGTTAGGGGAATACATTTGGGCGTGGTACCTATTATGCTAAAGGCAAGAAATCCAGACATTTTTATAGACAGAAAAATGACATATTGAGTGGTGCATTTTCTGAAACCTGATCATGTGCAGTACCTATGAAATAGATCAACTGTATGCAAGTGGAGGACACATCTTAGTGTCTTATCCCCACAGAAAGGAGATTGAACAAGAGAATGCATGAATGCTGTAGTTTGTAGAAGTGGAGTCTGGGGAGCATAAAACAAAGAAGAATGAAAAATAATACAAGTGTTCCAGAATCTTCTGAAAGAATGTGGATAAACCTGTCTCAGTACTTTCTACCTGAGTATCCGAAGACAGGAACACACATTCACCTTTTTCTCTACTGTGCAATGACTAACTTATGATGTGTTCACTTCTCCATGCTTCTAGGCTGCACATACATGAGTGTCACATGTGTTCCTAGAGGCATCCTGCATAGTGGATCAGAGAAGTCCTGGTGTAGAAAATAGGCGGTGCATGCTTCAGCGGAGGGAAACTTTGGCTACATCTTTATAAAGTTAGTGATAGTGACAATGGCTAGTATAAAGAGGGGGCCAGTAGGATGTGAGATGGATCCCAAGACATTTTCAATACACACCATAGGAAGGCAGATTTAGAAGATATCTCAGCAGCCCTAATTTTAATGGTAATGGTCAGACCTTAACTCATTCAGTAGAAATTTCCCTCAGCATCTGCTTTATATCCTGGAAGTTGTGTCACAAAGAAGAATCAGAAACATACCTCAAAGAATTCAAAACAAATTAAGAGAGAAACAAACTGTGAAAAACTGAAAAGTATTGTCATGGAGATTAAAATATAAAAATAGCAAGGACAGAAACTTAGCTAAATCTAAATATAATACAATTAAAAATGTAAGTGTCTAAACAAGTTTAATAAATATTTTGTAAATTGAAGGTGACTATGCAAATCTTGTTGGCATAAAATCTGATTCTTGGACTGAGCTTTTAGAAGGTAAGGAAGTACCTTAAAGTAGGAAGACATAGTTAAAATAATACTAATATGGCAGAGCAGTAGAATATGATGCTATTGTATGAAAATTTATCTACTCAGTAATAATGGTGTAAGATTCAAAGGCAATTGGCGTGCATGAGTATAAATTACAAACTTTTAAATTCAGGAAGAAATAAAATTAATGATTTCAAAATCTAGAGCATCAGAAATGTTAAAATCCAATGAAATAATGGAGTCTTTGCAAAATGTATACTTCAAAATTTGCATGGTGATGCTATTTACTGAGAATAGCTTACCAAAAAGTATTTTCTACCAAGATAAAATATACAAAAGGCCTTGTCCCATAATCAGCTTTATTCAATTGAAATACGTAAAATCAATTTATTTCTAGAAATGAGAATTAGAAGTGTAATGCACATCACTAAATAAGTGAACACACTTTGATTTCGCAGTGATTTTTTTTCTAAATTTGGTAGAAATTTAGTTAATCCAAATTTTTCTAAATTTGGTAGCCAAAGCCTCCATCCGCTGAAGCATGCACCGCTTATTTTCTACACCAGGACTTCTCTGATCCACTATGCAGGATGCCTCTAGGTACACATGTGACCCTCATGTATGTGCAGCCTAGAAACATGGAGAAGTGAACACATCATAAGGCAGTCATTGCACAGTAGAGAAAAAGGTGAATGTATGCTCCTGCCTTTGGTTACTCAGGTAGAACGTACTGAGACACGTTTATCCACATTCGTTCAGAAGATTCTGGGACACTTATATTATTTTTCATTCTTCTTTGTTGTCAAGCTCAGACAAATTATATACAAATTACTGAAAATAAGTAGTTAATATAAGCCTGAATGGATAAAGTATTACACTTACTAAAATAATCCATAACCAATCAGATTAAGCAGCTTTTTTCTACTGAGATATTAAAGTGTTGATTAAAGGAGGGACATTATTGAATGGGGAAAGAACACAACTAAAACCTCATATTTGTTTTGTTGTATGTTCTCATTACAGTGCACTGCACATGTAAGAAATATATCACAAGTGTTTAATAAAAATGCTATTCAGAGCATATTTAGGCAAAATGAGAATTAAAATATTAAATAAAGAGGAATCTATTTTCATCAATGAGCCTAAAATTTATTAAATTTTTGAATATTATTAAAATGTTATGTAAGTCAGAAAGTAATATAAATGTAAGGCTAGAACTAACATTTACTAAAAATATTTTGATAAACATTTTATATGTATTATCTCATTTAATCCTAATAACAAATCCAAAGGGAAGTATATTATTATCTTCATTGTTCAGAGAAGAATATTAGGCTTACCACAAGTAATAAGTTGCTCATAATAATGTATATTAGAAGAGCCTAGATTTATACCTGACAGCCTGACCACTACATTGTAGCGATACATTAAACTATTTGTTTTCCCAAAAGCCATTCAAGAGCAAGTTATTTCGTTTCCATGTAATTGCGTGGTTTTTGAGAGATCTTCTTGGTATTGATTCATATTTTTATTCCATTTTGGTCTGAGAGTATGCTTGCTATAATTTTGATTTTTTAAAATTTATTGAGACTTACTTTATGGCTGAGCCTGTGGTCAATCTTAGAGTATGTCCTATGTGCAGATGAAAAGAGTGTATATTCTGTGGTTATTAGATGAAGTATTCTGTAAATGACTATCAGGTCTAACTGGTCAAGTATAGAAATTAAGTCTACAATTTCTTTGTTAGTTTTCTGCCTTGATGATCTGTCTAATGCTGTCAGTGGAGTGTCGAAGTCCCTCATTATTATTGTGTGGTTGTTTAAGTCTTTTTCTGGATCTACAAGTACTAGTTTTATAAATATGGGTGCTCCAATGTTTGATGTGTATATATTGAGGATAGTTAAGTCTTCTTGTTGAATTGAATACCTTACCATTATGTAATGCCCTACTTAGTCCTTTTTAACCATTGTTAGTTCAAAGTCTGTTTTATCTAGTATGAGAATAGTGATCACTGCTCTTTTTTATTTCTTTGTTTTCCATTAGTGTGCTAGATCTTTCTCACTTTACATTGGGACTGTGGGTGTCATTATCTGCAAGATGGGTCTCTTGAAGACAGCAGATGATTTTTTTTTTTTTTTTAATCCAACATGCCAAATTGTACCTTTCAAGTGGGGCATTTAAAACATTACATTCAAGGTTAATATTGATATTTGAGATTTTGTTTCTGTAGTAGTACTGTAAGCTGATTGCTTTGTATTCTCAATTGTTCAGTTGCTTTATAGTGTCTGTAGGCTATGTACCTAAATGTGATTTAAAAAAATAACCCTCAACAAACTAGGCATTGAAGGAACCTATCTCAAAATAATAAGAGTCATATATAACAAGCTCAAAGCCAACATCGTACAGAGTGGACTAAAGCTGGAACCATTCCCCCAAAGAACTAGAACAAGATAAGGAAGCTCTCTGTCACCAATCCTGTTCAACATAGTACTGGAAGTCTTATCCAGAGTAGTCAGGCAAGAGAAGGAAATAAAAAGCATCCAAATAGGAAAATATCAAACTATCTTCACTGATGATATGATTTTATATCTAGAAAGCTCTAAAGACTACACCAAAAGTCTCCTAGAACTGACAAATGACTTCAGTAATGTCTCAGGATATCAAATCAATGTACAAAAATGAATACCATTTCTATACAATGATGACATTCAAACTGAGAGTGAAATCAAGAAAGCAATCTCTTTTGTAAGAGTCAAAATCAAAACAAAACACTTAAGAGTACATCTAAGCAAGGAGATGAAAAATCTCTACAGGGAAAACTACAAAACACTGTTGAAGGAAGTCATAAATGACACAAACAGAAAAGCATTTCATGCTTATGGATTGGAAGAATCAATGTCTTTAAAACGACCACACTTCCCAAAGCAATCTAGAGATTCAACACCATTCCTATAAAATTAATGAAGACATTTTTCACACAATTAGGGGGAAAAACTAATCTAAAATTCACATGGAACTAAAAAGAGCCCAATTAGCCAAAGCAATCCTAAGCAAAAAGAACAAATCTAGAGGCATCACATTACCTGACTTAAAACTATACTACGAGGATACAGTAACTAAAGCAGCAAGGTACTGGTACAAAAATAGACACATAGACCAACAGAACAGAATAGAAAACCCAGAATTAAAGCTGCATACCTACAACCATCTGATATTTGACAAAACTGATAAAAATGAGCAGTGGAGAAACGTCTTCTTATTCAATCAATAGTGCTGGATATGGCTAGCCATATGCAGAAGAATGAAACTGGACCCCCACCCTTCATCATACACAAACATTACTGCAGTCTAGATTAAAGAGTCAGTAAGACCTAAAACTATAAAAATCCTAGAAGAAAAGCTAGGAAATTTCCTTCCTGATTTGGCCTTGGCAGAGAATAAATGGCTAAATCCTTAAAAACAATTGCAACAACCAAAAATAAATGACAAGTGGGAACTAATTAAACTAAAGAGCTTCTGCACAGAAAAAAAAAGTCGTCAACAAAGTAAAAAGATAACCTACAGAATGAGATAAATACTTGAAAGCTATGCCTGCAAAAAGGATCTAATATTCAGAATCTAAAAGGAACGAATAAATCAACAAGCAAAAAACAAATAACGCCATGATAAAGTGGACAAAAGATGTGAACAGACATATCTCAAAATAAGATATACAAGTTACCAACAAAGAAATGAAAAAAGGCTTATCATCAACAATCATCAGAGAAATGCAAATCAAAACCTTAATGTGATACTATCTTATACAAGTCAGAATGACTATTATTAAACAGTCAAAAAATAACAGATATTAGTGAGAATGCAGAGAAAAGGGAACACTTATACATTGTTGGTGGGTATATAAATTATTACAGCCATTGTGGTTAATTTCTCAGAGAACTTAAAATAGAACTATCATTTGATCCAGCAATCCTGTTACTGTTACTGTGTATGTGTCAAAAGTAAAATAAATAATTCTACCAAAAACAGACATACGTCCACATGTTTATTACAGCAATATTCACAATAACAAAGACATGGAATCAACCTAGATGCTCATCAATAGTAGATTGGATAAAGAAAATGAGGTACATATATGTGATGGAATAAAAATCTAGCCATAAAAAAGAACAAAATAATGTCCTTTACAGCAACATGAATGCAGCTGGAGGTCATTATCCTAAGCAAACTAATGCAGAAACAGAAAATTCAATTCTGCATGTTCTCATTTTTAGGTGGAAGCTAAACATTAGGTACTCATGGACATAAAGGTAGGAACAATAAACACTGGGGACTTCAGCAGTGGGATGAGAGGGATGGGGGCAAGTGTTGGAAAACTGCTGCTGTTCACCACCTGGGTGATGGGTTCAATCATGCACCAAACCCCAGTATCATGCAATAGACCTTTGTAACAAACCTGCCCCTGAATCTAAATCAATGTTGAAAAATAAAATAATAGTCATCCTAAAATAATATAAATTTAAAATAATTGTTTCAAAAACTCCAAAGTCAAAAATATTTATGTTAGTTTTTTTGAAGGCAGAAAAAGATGTATCTTTAGATCTAAGAAAATGAGGACTTTTGGGAAAAAAAAATCTCTGGATATTCAGGAAGAGTGAAAGAATAAAATCAGAATCTTTCAGATAGTATTCCTGTAATTCAGGGTGTTAAAGGTACTTTAGAGTTTTAAAACTTGAAGTCGGGTGCAGTGGCTCATGCCTGTAATCCCAGCACTTTGGGAGGCCAAGGTGGGTGGATTACTTGAGGTCAGGAGTTGGAAACTAGCCTGGCCAACATGGTGAAACCCCATCTCTACTAAAACTACAAAAATCAGCTGGGTGTGGTGGTGGGTGAATCGCTTGAACCTGGGAGACAGAGGTTTCAGTGAGATGAGATCTCACCACTGCACTCCAGCATGGGTGAGAGAACAAGACTTCATCTAAAAACAAAAGAAAATTAAAATTAAAAATAAATAAAACTTGAAAAAGTCACAAAAAAATGAATTCTTGTGAAAGCTATTATACCAGAAAATCTACCTCTTGTAAATTACGGAAGGATAAGAAAAATGAAAATGATCAATACTAATAGAAAAATAGTAGAAATGTAATCATGAGTGGTTGTCAAAAACTGATTTTTAACTTTATATTAAACTCTTTATGTTTCTGATGTACATATTTTTGTACATCATTTGAATACTTTTTTACTACAACTTCACAATCAAGCGTTGTTCAGAAACCTTGATTTTTAACTTTATATGCTTGAGGTATTTTTATATCCTTCTTATATGAACTTGTGATGAAAGATTTTCTTAAAATTTTTTATGATTTTTGTTGTTTTTATTTACCGGTTCATTTATCACTTATCACTGTTTACCTTTTCACTTATCATTATTCTTTGGAAGAGCAGTTTAAATGGAAAATCTAAGTGTCTTGTGACACTACTGACTTATGGGTACCTTTCGGGCATTTATTCTGTGGCAGAAAAAATGAGGTCATTGTCTTCTACATTTTGTACATGTACAGAGAAGTGAATTGAGAATATATGTCAAAAAGTGAAATAATCTTTGCATAACTTTGAGCAAATATCTAGAGGCTATTGAATTTTTTTGGCTAAAGAAAAATGTTACTGCTAAAGTTTTAGAATATTTGGAAAAATAGTTTGTTTTATTTTGTTTTGTTTTGTTTTGTTTTGTTTTGACGGAGTGTCACTCTGTCGCCAGGCTGGAGTGCAATGGAGTGATCTCAGCTCACTGCAACCTCCACCTCCTGGGTTCAAGCGATTCTCCTGCCTCAGCCTCATGAGTAGCTGGGACTACGGGCACATGGCACAACCCCAGCTAATTTTTGTATTTTTAGTAGAGACAGTGTTTCACCATGTTGGTCAGAAAGGTCTCTACCTCTTGACCTGGTGATCTACCTGCCTTGGCCTCCCAAAGTGCTTAGATTAAAGGCGTGAGCCACCGCACCTGGCCCAGAAAAACAGTTCTAAGGAAAAATTATAGTACTGCATTATTACATAAAATTTTTGCTTGTTATCTCTAATAACTGCCAGCAAAAGAGGACTATAATAAAATAATCCCCTCTGTAGACAAATACACACAACAAAAGTTCCCATTTTTAAATAAAAATAATAGGCAAATGGCATCACTATATATGGAATATAAGCAATAAATATTCCTTTAGACTTTCAATTTGCATAAATTGTATCACGGAATGTTTCCTGTATGGTGATGGCCTTGCATTCAGTTGTAGGTAAGCCAATCGTTATTATTGGACAAAACTGTGACATCTGTACTTCTGCAAATGGAACAACAGTCAGAGCATAGTAGAAAAAAAATGGCTGATATGTAGAATGCCAGGCATTTCTAGGAGCAGCAATTTAATATTTTATCCCTAGAAGGAAACCTAAGAACTGCAGGATAAGATAGAGCTTAAGATTGTTTTTGAGAAGAATTACGGAATTAAATGAGACTCATAGAATCAATGATGGTTAGTGAAAGAAAGGAAGAAATGAATTATGGAGAAGAGCTTGGATATAAACCCAGTTGTACAATCTTTGTCAGTTTGGTTCCTAAATTTAATGAAATATTTATGATGCTATCCAGTTTACAAAAGATGATTTTCTCTGGCACGATGATTCAGAACAACATGGTTCAAACACAGATGTGGTGGAGTTTTTTGTGCATAATAAAATTTTATAAAGCACGTCCAAAAAATATGATACATGTAACCGTTGGAGGAGTGAGAGACTTACATGAATAATACCTGCAGTTAAAATAAGAGTAAGAGAATTCACACTGATTAATTTTCCAGAGATGATAATTCTGCAAATAGTCTTTACCCATAAAACTCTCAAGTATATTTGAGACCATAGTAAGTGTTTAACTGGCTGAGGGCATATGGATTTTTAAGACATTATTTCAGAGAACACCAAATTGTATCAATATTGTAAGTAACGTGGCTGGAAAAGAGAGAGATTTTGCAATTTTGCATGTGTAAACACTTGTTAGAGAAGTCAGTTTTGTTCCTTAGCAATATTTTTAATGTTTAATAATGCTTTATGGATAAATGATTTAACTATGAAATAATAATTCCAATATAAATTATGATCAGAAAGTTTGAGATGAAAGCAATTCCTAATTTGGGGCATGCTAGAGAATACATTCAAAAATATTCTGCATTATTTGAAAGAAGTCAGCATAAGTACTATAATAATTCAATTTACAAATAAGATAAAATTAAAAGGTATTTCAATAAAATGTTAGCAAAGAGAAGACAATTATTTCAAGTTCTTTAGAGAAGATACTAATATAGATAACCACATTACACACAAATTATATAAAGGCACATTATTTAATGAAAATTGATTTTAAATACAATTAAAATAGTTAAAGGGAGACTTAAAAAAATACAGATGCCAATATATAGGCAGAAAAGTAGATAACACTCTTAAGAATTTCAATTTTAAAAATTATCATTGGCCGGGCACAGTGGCTCACGTCTGTAATCCCGAGGATTTGGGAGGCCGAGGCGGGCTGATCATGAGTTCGAGACCATCCTGGCTAACATGGTGAAACCCTGTCTCTACTAAAAATACAAAACATTAGCTGGGTGTGGCAGCATGCGCCTGTAGTCCCAGCTACTCGGGAAGCTGAGGCAAGAGAATGGCGGGAACTCAGGAGGCGGAGCTTGCAGTGAGCCGAGATTGTGCCACTGCACTCCAGCCTGGGAGAGAGAGCAGACGCCGTCTCAAAAAAAAAAAAAAAAAAAAAAAAAAAAAAAAAAAAAAAAATTATCATTATTATTTGAGACAGGGTCTCACTCTGTCACTCAGGCTGGAGTACAGTGACATGATCACAGCTCACTGCAGCCTTGACCTCTCGGGCTCAAGTGATCCTCCCACCTCAGCCCTGCAAGTAGCTGACACTACAGGTGCATTCCACCTTGCCTGGCTAATTTTTGTATTTTTTGTAGAGACGGAGTTTCATCATGTTGCCTGGGTTGGTCTTGAACTCCTGAACTCAGGCAGTCTGCCAACCTTGGCCTCCCAAAATGTTGAGATTGTAGATGTGAACCATTATCCTCCACAACTATAGGCATTTTAGAAGGGCTTTAATGTATAAAATTTGTTATAAAAATGGATAGGCTATAAGTAGAAAAAAGTGAGGTTACCTCCAAGACTGAACCAGGAAGAAATTGAATCCCAGAACAGGCCAATAATGAGTTCCAAAATTGAACCAGTAATAAAAAGCTTACCAACCAAAAGAAACCCTGGGGCAGATAGATTCACAGCCAAATTCTACCAGACATATAAAGAAGAGCTGGTACAATTCATACTGAAACTGTCTCCCAAAATTAAGGAACTTACTCCCTGGGGCCAGCATCCTCCTGATAACAAAACCTGGCAGAGATACAGCAAAAAAAAAGAGAAAACTTTAGACCAATATTCTTGATGAACATAGATGCAAAAATTCTTAACAAAATACTAGCAGACCAAGTGCAACAACATATCAAAAAGCTGATTCACCATGATCATATTGATTGTAAGGGGGATGCAAGGTTGGTTCAACATTCACAAATCAATAAATGTAATTTATCACAGAAAGAGAACTAATAACAAAAACCTACATGGTTATCTAAATAGATGCAGGAAAGGCTTTTGATAAAATGCAACATCACTTTATATTAAAGATCTTTAATAAACTATGCATTGAAGAAACATATTTCAAAATAATAACAGCCATCTATGACATCATACTAAATGAGAAAAAGCTGGAAGAATTCCCCTTGAAAACTGGAGCAAGAAAATAATGCCCTTTCCCACTACTCCTATTCAACAAAGTACTGAAAGTATTGGCCAGAGCAGTCAGGGAGCAGGAAGAAATAAAACACATCTAAATAGGAAGAGAGGAAGTCAAACTATCCCTGTTTACAGACAACATGATTCTTTATCTAGAAAACCCCATAGTCTTTGCCCAAAAGTTCCTTGGTCTGATAAACAACTTCGGTAAAGTTCTAGGATACAAAATCAGTAGCATTACTATACACCAACAACATCCAAGCTGAAAGCCAAATCAGGAATTCAACCCAATTCGCAATTAACATAAAAAGAATAAAATACCTAGGAATACAGCTAACCAGGGAAGTGAAAGATCCCTACAACAAGAATTACAAAACATTGCAAAAGGAAATCAGAGAAAACACAAACAAATGGAAAAACATTCCATACTCATGGATAAGAAGAATCAGTGTTGTTAAAATGGCCATCCCATACTGCCCAAAGCAATGAACAGATTCATTGCTATTCCTATCAAACTACCAAATAAATTCTTCATAGAATTAGAAAAAAGAACTATTTAAAAATTCATATAGAACCAAAATACAGCCTGAATAACCAAGGCAATCTTAAGCAAAAAGCACAAAGCTGGAGGCATCACATTACCTGACTTCAATCTATACTACAAGGCTACAGTAACCAAAACAGCATGGTACTGGTACAAAAGCAGGCACATAGACGAATGGAGCAGAATAGAGAGCCCAGAAATAATGCTACACCTACATCCATCTGATCTTCAGCAAAGCAATCAGGAAAGGACTCCCTATTCAATAAATGGTGCTGGGAAAACTGGCTAGCCATATGCAGGAGATTGAAACTGGACCCCTTCTGTACTACATATCCAAAAATCAACTCAGGGTAGACTAGACTGAAAAGTAAAGCCTAATAATATAAAAACTCAGGAAGATTCAGAAATACAATTCTGAATACAGAACCTGGCAAATATTTCATGACAAAGATGCCAAAAGCAATTGCAACAAAAGCAAAAATTGACAAAAAGGATCTAATTAAACTAAAGAGCTTCTGCAGAACAAAAGAAACTATCAAGAGTAAAAGACAACCTGCAGAATGGGAGAAAATATTTACAAACTCTGCATCTGACAAAGGTCTAATGTCCAGAATCCATAAGGAACTTACACAAATTTGCAAGCAAAAAACAAGCAACCACATTAAAAAGTGGACAAAGTGAACAGACATTTTTCAGAAGAAGACATACATATGGCCAACAAGCATAAGAAAACAATGCTCAACATCACTAATTATTAGAGAAATGCAAATAATAACCACAATAAGAAACCGTCTCACACCAGTCAGAATGACTACTATTAAAAAGTAAAAAAACTAACAGGTGCTGGCAAGGTTGTGGAGAAAAGGGAGCACTTACATACTCCTGGTGGGAGTGTAAATTGTTTCAGACATTGTGGAAAGCAGTGTGGTGATTCCTCAAAAACTTAAAACAAAATTACCATTCAACCCAGCAATGTCATTATTGAGTATATACCCACCAGGATATATATTGTTCTACCCTGAAGACTCATGCACACATATATTAATTGCAGGACTTTTTACAATAGCAAAGACATGAAATCAACCTAAATGCTCATCAATGTTAGATGGGATAAAAAGAAAATATGGTTCATACACCATGAAATATTATGCAGCCATAAAAAAGAATGGGATCATGTCCTTTGCAGTAACATAGATGGAGCTGGAGGTCATAATCCTAAGGAAACTAATGCAGGAGATCATTATCCTAAAGAAACTAATGCAGAAAACATTACCAAGTACTTCATGTTTTCACTTATTAGTGGGAATTAAACAATAAGAACACATGACAAAAAGAGAGCAACAACAGATACCAGGACCTACTTGAGGATGGAGGGTGGGAGGTTGGAGAGATTCAGAAAAAAATAACTGTTGAGTACTATGCTTGATATCTGGGCGATGAAATAATCTGTATGCCAAACACACAAGGCGTGCAGTTTACCTATATAACAAACTTCTACATGTACCCATGCATCCAAAATAAAAGCTAAAATAAAAACAAGAAAGGAAAAATGTGGTTACCAAGAGAGGAGAAACGATAGTAAACACCACCCTTCATCCCGCCAGGAAAAATAACAGGGAACACTGCCCAAAGCCAAATATGCCAGTGAGGCTTCTGGAGCATCTACCTAGTGCTGTATCTATTGGAATCACCATTGCTGAAGCTTTGCAGGAGCCACAAGCCTATAGTCCCATTAGGCAAGGCAGGCCTGGCAGCCTCAAATTGCCCAAAGCTTTTACTGCTATAGTTACTGCAGAAGTCAGGAGTCTGCAACTCTACTATTGAGATTTACTGTAGGTGCTGACTGTCGTTGTTTCCTATGCCTGATGGTATCCATGGTGCTGTACTTCTGACTGAGGCTACTAGGATTCACTCCAACTGTTTTTTTTTTGACAACAGTGCCTAAATAAGAAGCTGTTGTAGGCTGCCATTGAATAATATTAACAGTCCCAAAAGAACACGCTTCTTCTCCTCCCACCTTCCAATCTTCCTTCAGTACCTCCCATTGGTTGGCAAGGGAACATGAGACATGTAGTTTTCAGCCTTCTAAACTCCAGTGATATGGAAGAGAACATGTAAAGGCAGAAATGAAGATAAAACCCAAAGACAAATAATAAACATACAATGTACAGTGCCTCCATTGCATTTATAAAAGTTATAAATACGTGGGAAATCAATTATGTCATCTGAGTTGACTGAAATGTTATTTCTAGTAGGCTTGATATAATGGCTGGCAGGGGTAAGAAGCAGGGAGAGGAAAATAATACGGTTGCGAAATAAGAAAAGTTTAGAGGCCTGGTGTAGTGGCTCACCCCTGTTATCCCAGCACTTTGGGAGGCCGAGGTGGGTGGATCACAAGGTCAGGAGATCAAGACCATCCTGGCCAACATGGTGAAACCCCATCTTTACTAAAAATACAAAACGTAGCCAGGCATAGTGGCGGGCACCTGCAGCCCCAGCTACTCAGGAGGCTGAAACAGGAGAGTTGCTTGAACCAAGGAGGCGAAGATTGCAGTGAGCCAAGATCGCGCCACTGCACTCCAGCCTGGGCAACAGAGTCAGACTCTGTGTCAAAAAAAAAAAAAAAAGTTTAGAAAACAAAAGGTCAACATTCTGGGACCCAAAATACTCACTCTAAATTTTAGTGTAAATTAACCTGAAAAAAGAAATAAAGAAATAAAGAATAGCAAAATGAAATTAGGCCTAGAAGATGGACAGACGCTGCATGGATTTAGGACACAGAAAGACACTGGTGCACATACTGGGTAATGGGCAAGATCATGTGACTGTAGCAAAATCTTTTCAACTGTTATCTATAACACTTGAAGCTCTGAAAGCCAAAGGAAAAAAAAATTCAGCTTGAGGTCCTGAAATTCTGTAAACAATGGAGCTTTATTAGTACTCTCCAAAATTACGTTTCTTAATCCTACCTGGCCTACCTCATTTCTGGTACTTCCTTTACATGCCTAAAATTTATTTCATAAATTACATAACCTAATTAACTCCACTTTTTTTTTAAATCACTGAGAATCCAATAACACAAATATAAAAGGTAAATAGGATCAAGGAAAATCATTATAATATACATTACATATATAATAGTTCAGGTATGAAAGCAGTAGAAGACCCAATAAAGGGATATTAAAGCCTGTTGTGTTGTATATTTCCTGCTTCCCTCCCCATAGCTACACTCCATACTTACACATCATGCTATATGTTTGAGAGAAATGACTCAGATATATAATTCAGCTATTTTGCTTTCTGACTTCTGCTGGAATTTGTCAATACGAGACACCAGCAGGTGTCAAAGGCAGGGAGAAAAAGGTGTGGCATTTATTTATTATTATTCGAGACTATTTATTTATTATTATTCGAGGTTTTACTGTCTTGCCCAGGAGACAGTGCAGTGGCAAGATCATGGCTCATTGTAGCCTGGAAATCCTGGGTTCTGGTGGTTCTCCCTCCTTAGCCTCCTGAGTAGCTGGGACTACAGGCATGCACAACCATGCCCATCTAATTTTTTAAAATATTTTGAGAGACAGGGCCTCACTGTATTGCCCAGACTGGTCTGAAACTCCTGGGCTCAGGGGATGCCCCCTCCTTAGCCTTCCAAGTGTTGAGATTTCAGGAGTGAGCCACCACTATGCACCCCCCCCCCACTCTGGAGGTGTCTAATGTTTATCTCCCTGCCATTTCATAGGTTTGTCACATTTTAGTACAGATGACAACAGTCCTCTGTATACCACTATCTCTCCAAGTTCTAGTAATTGCTTTATTCTTTGTTTCTTCAGGTTTAGGAATATTAGAACCTTAAATGTATGACTCCCGGGTTACTTTGCTATTCCTACCCACCCCCACCAAGCCCTGTCCACATCTTTGTAAAGAGATCTTTTATTAAAACTTCCTCCAATCACACAGTTTGTAAATTCTATCTGTCCCTATCATGTCTTGACAATGTTATATATTTACTTTTAATAAACATGCTTAGATTTATGGAAAGTAAGATGGTAGGAAGCTGTTTGATAATATACAAGAAAATTATATAAGAAAACCATTACTGAAGTCAGAAACAAAATCTATTAGGATAAAAAATCATCTTTTTTTTGTATATAAGAAGGGAAATAGATAATCTCAATTGGTATAGAGAGAACATTCCAAGATACAGATTGTCAAAGTGGAAAAACTGAACAAGTATGATATACTCTCAAACGTGTTAGAGCTTATTAGCATCAAAATAATTCCTCATATGTTTAAGTACTACAAGATACAGTTAATATCTTGAAATGTTACCATATATTAAAAACACATTCAGTTGTAATACATAAGACAACTCTGAAGAGCTTTTACTTCAATAATAGGGAATACAGAATGGATTAGAAAAAGGAGCCTGGTCAACATGGTGAAACCCCCTCTCCACTAAAAATACAAATATTAGCCAGGCACGGTGGTACACGCCTGTATTCCCAGCTACTCAGAAGGCTGAGGTATGAGAATTACTTGAACCCAGGAGGTGGAGATTGCAGGGAGCCAAGACTGCACCACTGCACTCCAGCCTGGGCAACACAATGAGACCCTATCTTTTAAAAAAAAAACAAAAAGCCAGGTGCAGGGCCTCATGTTTATAATCTCGGCACTTTCAGAGGCCGAGGTGGGCGAATCACATGAAGTCGGGAGTTGGAGACCAGCCTGACCGACCTGGAGAAACCCTGGCTCTACTAAAACTACAGAATTAGCCAGGCATAGTGGCACATGCTTGTAATTCCAGCTATTGGGGGCTGAGGAGGAGAATCGCTTGAACCCCTGAGTTAGAAGTTGTGGTGAGCCGAAATCGGGCCATTGCACTCTAGCCTGGGCAACAAGAGCGAAAATCTGTCTTTAAAAAAAAAAAAAAAAAAAGAAAAGAAAAAAGAAAGGAAACAAACAAAGAAAAAGAAAAAGGAAGTGTGTCTGGAATTGGTTCCTTCCGGGGGATTCTTGGTCTCACTGACTTCAAGAATGAAGCTGCGAACCCTTGCGGTGAGTGTTACAGTTCTTAAAGATGCTGTGTCTGGAGTTTTTTCCTTCAAATGTTCGGATGTGTCTGGAGTTTCTTCCTTCTGGTGGGTTCGTGGTCTCACTGACTTCAGGAGTGAAGCTGCAGACCTTCGCCCAGAGTGTTACAGCTCATAAAGGCAGTGCATCTGGAGTTGTTCATTCGTCCTGGTGGGTTCGTGGTCTCGCTGGCTTCAGAAGGAAGCTGCAGACCTCCGCAATGAGTGTTAGGGCTCATAAAGGTAGTGTCGACCCAAAGAGTGAGCAGCAACCGGATTTATTGCAAAGAGTGAAAGAACAAACCTTCCACAGCATAGAAAGGGACCCGAGTGAGTTGCCCTTGCTGGCTTGGGTGACCTGCTTTTATTCCCTTATTTGGCCCCACCCACGTCCTGCCGATTGGTCCATTTTACAGAGTGCTGATTGGACCGTTTTACAGAGTGTTGACTGGTGCATTTATAAACCTTTAGCTAGACACAGAGTGCTGATTGTTGCATTTACAATCCTTTAGCTAGACAGATAAGTTCTCCAAGTCCGCACCCAATTAGCTAGACACAGCACTGATTGGTGCATTTACAATCCTTTAGCTAGACAGAAAAGTTCTCCAAGTCCTCACCTGACCCAGAAGCCCAGTTGGCTTCACCTCTCAGAAGTGTATAAAAGGTAATGGAGTGGTCACCGGGTAGACATCTGTGAACAGTGTCTGTGTTAGGGCAAAAAACAAGCTAATAAAAAATGTAATATATAGTCCAGATAGTAAGTGCAAAGCTATATATTTAACAATGTTTGTTGTTAAATAACTAGTTATGTTTTTGAAAACATCTTCCCCAAGTAGATATGAAAATATGAAGCATTTAAAAGTAACCTGTTTTAAAATCTTGTAAGAAAATCACATTGCAGTTTTTAAAGTGTCTGAAGATTCCACAGATTTCACTAAATGGGAGAGAATTCAGTGAAAGTTTTCTTGCATGTGTTTGTAAATTGGCATTAAAAAGAACATGATGCAAAAAGTATAAACCTCTCATATCTAGCAATAATGGTGGATTTCTCTCCACATATTAGCTCTCACAGTATGAGCCAAAGCTCATATTTTGTATTATTATGTCATTTCTAAGCTTCTCCATTTCTATTGCTGTTATAGAAATTTAATGGAGGCTGCCCTAGTGGTATGAGCTTTTTTCCCCTTTAAATCTAAGAAGGCTACTTATAAGCTATCAGTTTGCTAAGCCCTCTGTCACTCTTAACAGAGATATAAATATAGAAGGAAAAATGATTAACAGTTACTCCATATCTACCTCAAAGGAAAATTGGTAAGGTTTAATTGGATAATGTCTGCAAAGTGTTTCCATTCCTAAGAGAAAATCGTACATAAGCATAAGGGGAAAAGGCACCACAGTAAAATGACACTGCGTAAGTAGCAATAAAGGTAGGTTTTAGTTTGAATTCTGACAGACTAGCAGTAGGATACTGTTATGAATTGCTCTAAATCTCTATTGCAAATGTTATCTGCAAACACTCATAAAACTGAGCTATTATGGAAAGTATAAGAGATTGATAGAAGGAGAAGAGCATAAGTTCAAGTTTTTGCTCCTTATCAATTGAGAGTTGGTAAGCCTGTCATGGAAACTCTCAGAACCACAGTTTTCTCAGCTATAAAATAATGCAAAAAGTCTCTTTCTACCTCACAGACATTCTGTGAGGATTATACAGTTTAAAAAGTTAAGTAAAAATGGTTAGAAATATTTAACTTGATCTCTAAGTGTTTGCTTAAAAATATTTGCCATTAATAGGATAGCTCAAAACAAGGAATGTAAGTATATTTATTCCAAAAAGTAAAGTACATTCAGTTTATGTTTATCTTTGTTTTAACTTTTTTTTTTTTTTTTTTTTTGAGAGAGTCTGGGTCCCAGATGGTGAATTTAACATAACATTTGCCAGATGTATTTCTATCCCTCCCTTTCAGCATGACTTCACAGAGAATGACGATGATCTTTTTCTGATCTTATGGATCTTTAAATAAAGACATTCACCATATGTGGTTTGGATTAAATTAGACAAGGAGAAGTCCCAAGAAGAAAAACGTGTCTCTTCACTCACCCCTAGTCAGCACCATACCCATGACTACCCTGCTTAACTATTTCAAATTACCACCTTTAGTTAATCCTCTATCCCAGCACTTCGGAAGGTCAAGGTGAAAGGATTGGTTGACCCCAGGAGTTCGAAACCAACCTGAGCAACATGGCAAGAACCATCACCCCCTTCTGTACCAAAAAGAAAAAAAGAACAAAAATTAGCTAAGCATGGTTATATGTGCCTACGGGCCCAGCTATCTGGGAGGCTGAGGTGGGGGGATCCCTTAAGCCCATGAAGTCAAGCTGCAGTGAGTCATGATTGTGCCCCTGCATTCCAACCTGGGTGACAGAATGAAACCTTGTGTCAATAAATAAACAAACAAACAAATAAGTAAAATAAATATAAATAAGAGCAGAACTTTTTAATTTTTATATACGAGTTCCTTGATAATAAAAAATTCATAAGCAATAGAGTTTGAATTGTAGTTTACTATTAGTTACAAGGTATACTATGCAGTTATGATTTTAACATGTGTTCCATAGAAGCAGTGGCTGTCCAGTTTCTTTAGATTACTAGCTGTCTTTTCACATTGCACATACAAATTAAATATTTTTTGAATGAATGATGAAATGAAGGATCTGTGTGATCATTTCATACTACTTCCACTGCTACTACCTAGTCTGAGCTTATATCATGTTTTACCTAGGATACTTTAATAACCTTCTAAGTGGTCTCTACATTTCTAACTGGAATTTGTGCCTTTATAAACTATTAAGTATGTGTAAAAACATTTTAAGTTATTTTTAAATATTTTAATTATCAAACTACATGTGTGTATAAACCTTTTACAATTATTAAATGTTTCTGTAAAACTCTTTGACATTTCCTCATTTATCTCATATACTTTTACCTATTCTTACCTATTTTCATATTTTTTACTTCCCTGTGATTTTTAAAAATGTAAAATATTTTTATTTTGTTTTTTGGTCACTAACCTGTCTTCTGTGTCAAATAATACATTTTGTTCTAAATTTCAGGTGTAGTTGTTCAATTTTAGAATAAAATTTTGCTCTTCTTATTGATTCAATTTTTTTCTGTGTGAAATTCTACATGTCACTGATTTGTCTAATTTTCTTACAAAAATTAATCATGGTCATTTCAAGTCAATTTCTGCTAACTGCAGTATCTAAATGATCATTGAGTCATCACCTATCATTCTTGTGATTATATTTTCTTCTCTCTTTGCATTTATTAGTACTTTTATTTTATCAGCCATTATATATGTGAAAAGGAATATAAAACACCCAGATATCATGTTTCAACAGAGATCATTTGATTGACATGATTGGGGTTGGCAGCTGCAATCTGCATCTGACTTGACCTTTGCAAATTGTGCTTTCATTGAGTTTTGTATGAGTATGGAAGGGTTTAATTTATAAATTCTAAAAGCCTTTGAAAATTCTTAAATATTATGTTTGAATGTTACTTCTGCCCTATTATTTATTTTCTCTTCATTCTGAGAGTGGAAAACACAGTTCTGCCATTGAGATATTTTCCAGCCCATTTCTCAAGTCTCATATCATAACTAATTTTAAAATATGGCAAATGTTTTCAAGTAGAAAAACTTTTACTCAGAAAAAAGGCCCATAATCTGGTGGGCTTTTTAGTTTAGTTTTGTTTTGGTGAAAGCACCGCAAGACTGCAGGAAATTTTACTTTTGCTTTGGATGTATAGACCTAAGTACACTTCTAGACACATCTGCAAAAACAAAACACTAAAAAAAATTCTATTGAAGAAAACAGGCTCCACTTTTCTGTTGTCTCAATTTTCCCATTTGTTGTTTTAGCCACATACAATTACCAAAATTCTTGGTAGTTTTGTTTTGTTTAGTTTTTTTGTCTAGCAAAATCTTTATATCTGGGCCAGCAAAATTCTCTCCTTGATTTCAATTATACGAATTCTCCCAGTGTTACTGAAACACCAGCGGTTTGGTCTAGGTCCTGCTGCTCACAGCACAGAAAGCCAATCACTGAGATGACAGTTATTGCAAGGAAGAAGACTTTAATCCAGTGCTGCAGCAAAGGAAATGGGAGCTCCGTCTCAAATCCATCTCCCTGCTGCTAAAACCAGGAGTTTATATAGCAGGGCAGAAATGAAACAATGTGTAAGAAAACAGGAACTAGGGAGGGGCAAAGATGCAATCATGATAAATAAGGGGTCAGGCCTCTCATTGTCAGGATGTGGTGATCTGCTGAGTTTCAGTTCTTTGATACTTTTTTTGAGAGGCCTGAAGGTCCTTTCCTGAGGAAAAAAACTGAGATAAAACAAATTTAAATTTGGAGCTTTAAGACCAGAAGTGTCCATTTCTATGCTTATCTAAAAGAATAGTCTAGGGGACTTTTGGGTCAGTTTCACCAGGGTGAAAATGGCTGATGATAACAAAGGCAAAAATAAATGAGGAGTAAGACAAAATTGCTTGTAAATGATACAGATCTCTTTGAATTCAGAACACTGTTTTTCTTTTTAGTTCTCTTAGAAGAGGTGTCACTAGAAAGGAAAACAGACCAAATAAATCTCCATCACATGCCATACTCTGACAATTTTTGTTTGACTTTTCCGTACTTATTTAATAACTCAGTAATCTTCATATTCCCATGATTATCTGGACCCCTGCTTTTCCCATAACAATAGCAAGTAATCATTTGGCATCATTAGTAGTATTTAACACTAAATAAATACTTAAAACAGCACCTGACTAATTTCCCTTTGCCTAATTATTTTAATCCTTCTTAAAGTGATGTAGTTTAATGTACTTTTATCTTCTCCCCTTACATCTTTCCACGTGTATTACTATGATAGACGAACATTAAATATATTATCATAATCCATAAGATAAAAATTATTTTAAGAGGTAGAATTATGCAAAGCTCTGACCTAAAAACATGTCTTGGGATTTTTCCCCCCAGTCCTTGATGTGAATTAAATTTAAAGTTATAATAGGCTATAAAATGTATAGTTTTCCCTCCTGTATAATTAACTATGTAGAAATTCAGAGAATAGAGCTACTCGAGACACTGGTGGAGTATTAAAACAAGACTCGGATATTTAAATACAAGTCTGGACTTCTGTCTCAACACTGCTTTTTTGGGTTACCTGGAATAAAAAAAAAAAAAAAATATTCCCTTTGTCTCTTATTTAATTTTCTATAAATCAGAAAAGCTCATACCCTATTGTTCTTCTATGTATATTAAGGAATAAAATAGTGACGACTTGTGACTATGACAGTTCTGCAGAGCATTATAGCACTGAAAGAGGATAAATTTTTAAAAACAATTGACAAATTACTTTTGGATGGATAATATATACACACATACGAATATATACACACATATGAATATACACATACATATTTATTCTAAAAATTAATATAAAAACAAAGAGAATGAAATGGAAAAATAATGAAAAAATCTTGAACAGTTCCAAAAGCATATAATTTAAATTATCTAAAAAATGATTTGAAACTTGTAAATACATAGAGATTATTGTATGTTTTTGTTGTGCAGTACTGTATTTGTAACTTTGGTGGTTTTTACCAGTTGGTGGGCTATTTTACAAGTTTATAGGGTCATCGATTATCTTTTATATGTTCACCTCGAAAAGTACAAATATTTCCTGTTGGACATGAATCATTTTTGTAGAAATCTGGTAGTTATACCCTAATACATGTTTATTAAACTTCCTATAAATATCCAACTCTTAAAATTAACTTTAAACTGGTTTTAACATCTTACCTGTTCCTTCATTAACACATCATTTAAATAAAAAATTGCTGCATGTTCACTTTATATTTGCATTTTTGGATGTCCTGTTGAGTAGCCCAAATGGATATATTTAATGGAGTCAAGTAATTTACCTTATGGGCTGCTTAAGTCCAGGCCCTTTTTTTCTTTCCTAATTTCCAGAGGAAAACCCAAGAAACACAGAATTTTTATTTCACAAACTCTATTTATTCTTTCCTTCTCTATCCCTACTGATTTTGTTTTATTTTTTGCTTCTAGTTCACTCATATCAGTAACTTCTTTCCCAATGGTAGCATGATTCAGAATTTGGTTTTTAGTTAGATAATTTGGAGATTTCTGTAAGTGAATGATGAAGATCTATACCTTACCGCGTAAAAGTTGACAGAAAATATAGTTTTGAGTCTTTTTGTGTCAATTTATGAACTACAATTAACTAAGAAAACATATTTTTTTGCCCAGTTAGGAGAATAATTTTTTGATATCTGGATTGGTGAATTTTTATAGATTTTGTTCGTTTGTTTTCTTTTTCCTTTTTTTTCTTTTGATATGTGACTGAAATTGTAGAACAGGAATTGCAGACATTACATGTTTCTGTTTGTCTCTTTGTCTACAACTCAGAAAGCCTAGTGCAAAGTCTTCTTCTACCTATGGAGGGTATTTATCAATTAATATTTTATATCTCTTCAATTAAAAAAGTATTATAAGTTCATAGAAATAAGTTACCGGTTATGTCTTTTCTCTGATTTATTAATATAGAATGTAATATAAAAGTGAACCTCATAGTTTCAGTCTTATTTAAGATTGTTTTTTAATGAATAGACCAGTTAATCATGAATTTCTAATCTTATACCAGTTTTCTGATCAAAATAATAAGCTTTATTCTAGTATAAGCTTTAAAATTATAGAAAATATAAATTTTGTTCAACGAAATTGAATTTTAACTTTATGAATTTTTTATGTGAGCAATCATTTATTTTTAATAAATATATATATTTTTTGAGACAGGGTCTTGTCCTGTTACACAGGCTGGAATGCAGTGGCAGAATCACAGCTCTTTGTAACCTCAAACTCCTGGACCCCAGTGACCCTCCTGCCTCAGCCTCCTGAGTAGCTGGAACTACAGGTGTGTACCACCATGCCCATCTAGAGATTTCCATTTTTTTTGTAGAGATAACGTCTTGTTCTGTTTCTCATGCTGGCCTAGAACTCCTGGCCTCAAAGATATTCCTGTCTTAGCCTCCCAAAGTTCGCGTATAACACGCGTGAGCCACCATGAGCTATCATATTTTTAATGTGTTAACATGAACATTATTTCCAAATCTTTTGGTAACTTAAAACCTTGAATAAGTATTTAACTAATGACTACCCTTAAGATAACTGCATAATATCTAAGTAATTCAGAAGGTCAAAATATTTATTGGTAACTAGGAATAATTTTTACATATAATATTTTCATGTTATGAAATTACTACTTACTGGGTCATAGGAACACAAATGTTTACTTCTGCCACCTAAAAATGTACAAGGGAAAGTTGTGCTTTGGGTATTCATGCATTTTGCTAGTTTGCTAATATACTTATGTATGGTGAGCAGTTCTCAATTATTTACCACCCGATTTTCTCTGTGAAATAAAGTTATTATAATCCCTTCCTAAAAAGTTATAATTGATACGGTGGTTGATATTACCTAGAAACAATAGTGACTTAGAAACATCACTGCATATGCTGAGTAATAAGGTGAGTTTTATTTTGTAAGAAAAAGAAAAAGTCATCTTGCTCTAAAGTGTTACTTTGTTCTGAAATATAAAAATATAATGAAAGGCAAAATTGGAGAGTATATAGAAAGTTGTAGAATAGTGGGGGGTGGGGTAATATTTTTTATCTTGTTTTTAATACCTCAGTTGGTGAAGATTCTCTTGTTTTAACTTTCCCACAAAGTTCACTCACTTTTAATGAGCTTCTGTATTAAAAATTTAGGAACAAAAAAGGACTCCATGACAACTTTGGTCTCAAATAGTAAATTACTTTCCTCTTAAGTAGTAAATTAGTTCAAAATAAGAATTTGGCTTATTTTTCTCTCTTTTGTTGTTCCTGAGACAGAATCTCCCTGTGTTGTCTAGGCTGGAATGCAGTGGAGTGATCTCTGCTCACTGCAGACCAGTGTCTCCCAGGTTCAAATGATTCTTGTGCCTCAGCCTTCTGAGTATTTGGGATTACAAGAGTGCGTCACCATGACTGGCTAATTTTTGTATTTTTTGTAGAAAGAGAGTTTTGCCATGTTGGCCAGGCCAGTCTTAAACTCCTGACAAGTGATCCGCCCGCCTTGGTCTCTCAAAGTGCTGTTGTTACAGGCAGAGGCATGAGCAACTGCTAGCGGCCTGACTTTTTCTTTGTTGTTGTTGCTTTTTAAAAATTAATCTGGCTGGGCTTGGTGGCTCACGCATGTAATCCCAACACTTTGGGATGCCAAGGTGGGCAGATCACTTGAGGTCAGGAGTTCAAGACCAGCCTGGCCAACATGATGAAAACCCTATCTCTATCAAAAAATACAAAAAAAAAAAAAAAAAAAAAAATTAGCTGGATGTGGTGGTGCACGCCTGTAATTCCACCTACTAAGAAGGCTGAGGCGGAAGAATCACTTGAGCCCGGGAGGCGGAGGTTGCAGTGAGCCAAGATCATGCACTGCACTCCAGCTTGAGCGACAGAGTGAGACTCCATCTCAAAAAGATACCCAACAACCAAAAAAATAAAAATAAAAAAAGGAAAAACACATTGATCCTAGAGCTATTCATTAGGGGATATAAGTGAGAATACTTTATTTTCCATGTGATCTCTCTAGAAGAATAATTTTTCTGCTTGTGTTGATTTTATTATTCCTTTCATTATTTATAAAAACAAATAAAAAAATCCTCAAAATACAAGAGAACAAATGTTCCTTGCTTATCAGAACTAAATTTTCTCACATTTATGCTGCCTTCTTCTTTTTATTTAAATTTTCTTTTGTCATTTTGGTTATAATCGTAACTTCCCATCCACTCATTATTCTGTCTGAGTCAAGTGATCACATCTCCTCCAACAACTTTTAGTTTTGCCTTTTTAATATCAGAAACTCTATTTAGAAAATAAAAGAAAGCTTTGCACCAAAAAAATGCCTTTGAAATTTCCCAGAAGTTCTTCAAATCACAAGGATTTATTATTTTACATTATAAAAAGAAGCACTATAAATATTCCATATGTATGCGACATATATTATCTCATCACTGCTGGAAGAGCTGCTTGGTAGGAATTGTGAAATCAGAAGAGATGCCCAGCCTTTCCTCATTAACTTTATCCAGATGATATGTTATTAAAGTGAATACTTCAGAAATTGTACACACCATGGAAGAGCAGTGGATATTTCCCATGCCTTTACTCTACCTACTGTGCTCTTACCTTTGGGGAAACATGGATCACACCATTAATAAATAGTTATGAATTGTAATTCAAAGAGAATTTTATACTCCTCGAGTTTTTATAATTGGTTGGTGAAATAAATTAATCATAGCCATTTAGTCTTATTATCAAACATATTTCTGCTTTCCTATATATTCCCTGCCACAGTTTAGAAGCTAAGTGTTCAACAAATAAAGATATTCCCAGAGTTCTGTGGAAACAATAGCATCAAGTTGCTTAAAATACTCTTGCTTCAAAGAATGAAAACTTTTGTACAAGCTACTGCACTGACATTGTTTATACATTGACTGTACCATTGATCTCTGTATTTTAGGATTTTTAGTTCAAAAACAGAGAATGCTGATCCCACACCTGGAGAGCAACATTTAATTATGCAAAATTGAATGAACTAATTAAAGAAATGTAATACTTGTTTTTTGCCTGAAATGTTGGCAATGTTTGTATTGTTCTATTGGTACCTGATATTCAACATCTCGATTTTCATAGGTGGTAAGAAAGTTCATAAGCCTTAACAAATTTTGAGAACCTCAGAAAGAGTGGAATTCATTCAAATTAGATATCCTGTGGGTCAAAATGAATAGAGAGAGTATATGTATTCAGTTTTTTAGCCTCAGTATATAAGAGCAAATGATACAGATGTTCAATCTAAGATTCTGTATGAAAATCCTAAAATTCCTTTATTGGATTGCCAAAGCTATTCAGCAACTCAAAAGGAACTTTGAATTGGTTTCAACACCCTACTGCCTCCCCCATCAATTAACAAGTAAAATAAAATAGTTGACCTACATTCACTATATAATTGCATGAGTCATTTTTTAAACTTTTAGTATCTTATCATCAGGTAACAACAAATTAAAACCACATTGTTAAAGAGAAACACCGCAAAGAGTGACGGTCAATAAAAAAATATTGTAAATGCTAAATGTTGGCAAGAATACAGAGACATTGAAAATCTCATACACAATTTATGGAAGAATAAATTAGTAAACACTTAGGAAAATATTGACATATCTACCAAATCTCAACATATATAAATCTTATGAATGAGCAACTTTATATATACATATATGTATATAAAATAAGCAAATAAATATGAGGGGGTATACATATGTTTGTGTGTGTATACATATAGAATGCTTATATTCAACATATGTGCAAACATACAATGTTGAGAGAAGCCAGACACAAAAGTCCACACTCTGTAATTCCATTTATATTTAGTGCAAAAGTAATCAAAATTATTCTATGCTGTTAGAAATCAGGATGGTGGAATGGGTTGCTGGAAAAGAGCACTGAGGAGACATCTGGAGTGCTGACAGTTTCTTTGGTATGTTCAATTTGTAAGCACTTTTGGGCTAGATACACAAAACATGCACTTTTTTGGTATATATATTAGATGTTAGTAAAATTATGTGTATAAGGTAATTTTATATATATAGTGTGTATATTAATATATTTATATACACACAGTAATATTTCTATCTGTGTCTCTATATTTTCACCTCTACCTATCCACCTGTCAAATTTGATGGTTAGCCTAGTGAGCAACTCACTAATGTTGGGTGTCTCAGAAGACCCATAAACTGTGACAGTCAGAGAGAAAGTGAATTTAATATTAACATGGTTAACAAATTATGCTCTAAAATTCAATAGAAGTTGCCAAATATCCACATGTTGACTTTTTGCCTGAAAATTCATACTTCTGAGAATTTATCCTAAAGACAAATATGAATACATAAAAATGATATGTGTAAAGGATATCTATTACAGCAGTGCTCATCAGAGTGAAAGATTAGAAACTATTGATATCAAAAGGTTTTGAATATATATTAGTGAAAAAAGCAAAGTTTAGAACACAGTATATAACAGGTTGTATTTTTGTAAAAATAGGATGAGAAAAATATGGATATATACTTCTATTTGCACAATAACTCCTTAAAGTATGTAGAAGAAATTAATACAATGGGATATTTATAGGGATTTAAAAGAAAAATATGATTAGAACACAATTGATAGTAAAACATCTAAAGCTCTATCTTTAATACATACAACCGGAATTTGAGTTCTGGGAATTTATTACCTTTCAAAGATGTAAAATTTTAAACACATAAAGCAAATATTAGATTTATATTGAAATCAGCAGCCCACTCCATGACAAAATCTGAAAGTGCTGGGTGGCAAGGTCAGGAGTTTTTATCCTGTTGTATAACAGAGTAGAATGTCATGGGTCTCTGTGAAAAGGCTTCAGGTAAAATACGATATTCAGGAACCTATATACCAAAAACGGGTAATACCAATATGGTGACCTCAAACTGCAGCATGGGTGACAGAAACTTCAAAATTGGTTTTAACGTTCTATTCTATATTAATTAAATTGTGAGCTCCTTAGGGGTAAGTATTGCCTTTTTATATAATTCATTTCATTTCTGATATTTCTATGTCATGTTAGCCTTTTAAGCTTGTGTATTCTGTTTATGATAACTCATAGGCTAGAATATTGATAAAAAACACTTAACATATGATTACATAGCATGTGTCAAACACTGTGAAAATCAATTTAAGTGGATTAGCTTATTTAAAAATTTCAATAATTATTTGTGGAGAGTTTTAGAGTGCCTGTGTTAAGGAAAAGTAATTTTAGAGCTGTCGAGGTTGACTACGAAGACTTAACACAGAGAATCTCAAGCTCTCCCTGTTTTTCTGCTTCTTAAGCAGATTGGTTTCCTTAGTCAAGTTTGCAAGGTGTCTTTTGCACCTCTAATCATTACATTCAGCATTCCAGCCAGAAAGAAAAACAAAAGAGAAGGGAAATATTGGAATGCTTTCTCCTCCTTCTTTTATAAGAAAAGCAAAAACTCGCCCAAACTTTCTGCAAAAAAGAATTTTCTTCTTATTGGCCGGAACCAAAGTACATGTACATGTACATGCCTAGACCTGAAGTGAGTTATTGATGAATGGTCATCAAGTGGTTATCAAGTGGGGAGGGTGGGTTTTGTAGCATAATTTAGCACACTTTTGAAAAGTTATTTGAGACGAATTTCAAAGGCATAGTGTAAAACAATTTCAATTGGTATTCAGTAAAATATTACCAGTGTATCATTTCTTTTTTCTAACTACTGATGTGCAGTAATGACTATGAAGGGACTGATTTCTACATGTGGGAGCCACTTCCATTAAAACTAACGTCACAGATAAAATGCTAAACACATCAGGAAATCCGCAGATATGAAAGAAATTCAAAACTTGAAAAAAATGGGAAAATTAAAAGAGGAGGAAACATAGATATAAAAGCATGTTGAAAGGGATTTTAAAACAGGTTGTGATTACAATGTTCAAAGAGCAAAAGGAAGTAACAGAATAAGCGAGCATGTGTAACTTGTTCAAGGTTGTATAATTTCAAATGATAGATCTAAATTCAAGCTCAGATCATTATGATTTCACAGCCTCCTCTTTTTAAATTTTTTTGTTTTAATGCAGGCCACCTTATCTATTTATATTCTAATACTATTATACTATTTGGCTAAAGCATGCAACTGAAAGAGATTTATTTAGTTCTGTGGAACTTCTAAGTCTGATTCTCCCATATAGTAACCTGGCCTGGAGTAAGGTGATAGTATCTCTGGGATTCAGAATCATATTCATAATACCTACAACATAGGGAAAGAAGAAAGATGAATAAGAGTGATACAAAAATAATCTGGGTTCTAAACAATGACAGCACAAATCTCAATTATTTTATAATAGATGCATGCCCTCAATTTAAAAAATCTGGATGAAATGTAGGCTTAATAGCAATTCTTGGAAAACAGAATATTTACTTTTGGAAGTTGACTGGCGTTTTCCTTGTATTGCAAATTATTGCACATTGGAATTACTGGGGTGGGGGAAGAGGGTATTGACTGGTACTTATTGGTTTGTTGCTATTATTTTGCATTTTAAAAGCAAGTGAGTTTTAGGCTTTGTAATCACATATGAAATATTTATACAGATTGGAAAATCCAGTATTCACATTATCAAATTCCGAAAGTTTTTTAAACGCAGAAACGTTTTTTATTTTATTTTTTTGTTTATTTTTAAGATGGAGTTTCACTCTTATTGCCCAGGCTGGAGTGTGATCTCAGCTCACTGCAACCACTGTCTCCCAGGTTCAAGCGGTTCTCCTGCCTCAGCCTCCTGAGTAGCTGGGATTACAGGCGCATGCCACAAAACCCAGCTAATTTTTGTATTTCTTTTTAGTAGAGGTGGGGGGGTTTCACCATCTTGGCCAGGCTGGTCTCGAACTCCTGACCTCCTGATCCACCCGCCTCGGACTTCCAAAGTGCTGGGATTATAGGCTGAGTCACCGTGCCTGGCTGCAGAAACGTTTTTAAAATACCCTTGCAAATAAGCTTTCACTGCAAAATCAGACCCTCCTGAATGCCTTTGGAAAACATAATCTGAAATGAGATAAGAATATTTGTATTCCATATTTATGCCATTTAATATTTTTATTGAAAAATAATAATATGCATAATTAGGAACTGCTGTCTAAACCCATGCTGAGGATAGTATGTATTATCATGTAAATTGTATTTACATTTCCAAAATCCAAAAACCTCTCTATTGAGAATATTTCTGACCCCAGACATTTCCAGTGAGGGAGCTTGGATTGATACAAATGAAAATAAATAAATCTCTTTAAAAGTCTACTTAAGAATGTACTGGAAATGAAAAGTCTCCCAATTACTATATTGCTATTTCAAAAGACATATCTGAGAAGGAAATAATCTAATTCGCTTTTTGTTTAAATGAAGAAAATATATCCTGCAGATAAATTCTTAAAAGGGGGCTGACCGAAAGACTTTTAATAATTATCATGAGAATATAATGTTTCCTTCTAGATTTATAGGAAGCTCTTTGACCTCCAGGAACAATAGTTTATCATAAATTTAAGTAACACGAAGGAGAGAAAGAGATGGACTGTGTATGGTCTATCTACTAGCATTAACCCCACACTACAGGACATTACTAATTTTTCCACTGTATGAAGTAGTAAATCAACTGGTTTCTATTTTCTAGGAAGAATAGATAAAATGACATGTCTCAAATCAGAATAATAATTACGAAGGTCAAAGGCCTTTGAGCTGATACTTAACTATGATACATAATGAGGATAGTTCATAAAGATTTGAATATCTGAATTATTTTTTCTGGATTCACTTTTATTGGCATTTTTCCTAGAGAAGTTTCTAATCAATGCTTAATAAAAATGATTCTAAACATATTTAGAATATGGCTTAAGTAAAAATAAAGCAATAAAAAGCAATACAAATATTCTGCATACCTTTAAGATTGAGGCAATGATTTCTTATAATTCTTTTCTACTTTCCACTCTTAGTTTAAAAGATAAATGCTATCTGCATTTTATTACCGCAACCATGAAATACTATTAGATGTAAAACTACTTTGGAAAATGTAAGTCAGTAGAAAATGCAATGTTATATTCAACCATAATTATAATGTAATATGTGAAATATTTGTAAATTATGCATTTTAGTAATTATTTTCTAGCTTTGGATTCCTAGCTTCCCATTAGCTTTGGCATTATTTTATGAAAACAACAATGACATATAAATAAACATGTGTATATGAAATTTTAGGTCCAACATTAGCAAATTATATTTGAAGATGTCTCAAATATTTGGATATACTTGTTGATATAGTTGTAATTATGTAATTTTGTTTTGGCTTTATCAATACATATTTTACCAATTCTCTGCCACGAACATTAAAATGGAAAGGACCCATAAAAAATCTGCTAGGTATAACTTAAAATATTTCACAGCTAAGTGGAAAATATTTCACTTTTTAAGTCTTAGATAGATACCATTGAGAATTATGAAGTAGATTATTGAGCTTGCTATGGTGAACATTTCACCATCATTTAAACTAAAATTCAAGTTCAAGAAAACAAAGCATATGTATTCTAAGATTTTATATAAAGCATATAGCACTAAAAAGAGGAGCACTTAACTATTTTGAGTTACGTGAGAATGAATGATTAAATTCCATGGCAGCAATCCTGTGTTCCTGGGCAGTCTACTCACCTCTCTGATACCTCATTTTGGTAAAATATGGTTCATGGAAACGACTTACTGGAATTGCTGAGAGGCTTTATAACACTGGACACAGCACAGTGTCTGCGAACCAGAAAGATGATGGTAGGCTTTTGTTTTGTTTGTTTCATTTTTGCTTCCTAGTTCCTCTTCAGCACTCACCAAACTCTGTAAAACC
Source organism: Papio anubis (assembly GCF_008728515.1). Lineage (NCBI taxonomy): Eukaryota > Metazoa > Chordata > Mammalia > Primates > Cercopithecidae > Papio > Papio anubis. The sequence goes on along the minus strand of NC_044987.1, from coordinate 36,127,529 downwards.
GCTTATTTTATCTGGACCATCTTCTTGATTAATATCATCCAGAGCTTTATAACCACTCAAAAATAAATAAATAAATAAAATAAAAAATTCTGTGGACCACAAAATCATGCACTCACTTGTCATCAGAATAGGGAAAGGCTCTAAATGTTAAGTCACACATGTGATGCTTGGGCTCCTTCCAAGGAATCAGTTAGTCTTGATGAACACAAGAGGCAAAAAAAATCCTTTAATATTTGTACAGTGGACAGGAGATGACTATCGAATACTCTCTAGTACTCCTTCCTCTTACTCAGAGTACACTCTAATTTTTGTTAGGCAATATGTAAACAAAATGAAGAATTTTGGATTCAGCCAGGTTTGAATCAATATGCATTCCCACATTTTTCAAAAAGAGATATGTATCCTGTATGTTTGTTGTATATAGCAAATGACATATTCTTTTTTTTTTTTTTGAGACGGAGTCTGGTGCTGTCGCCCAGGCTGGAGTGCAGTGGCTGGATCTCAGCTCACTGCAAGCTCCGCCTCCCGGGTTTAGGCCATTCTCCTGCCTCAGCCTCCCGAGTAGCTGGGACTACAGGCGCCCGCCACCTCGCCGGGCTAGTTTTTTGTATTTTTTAGTAGAGACGGGGTTTCACTGTGTTAGCCAGGATGGTCTCGATCTCCTGACCTCGTGATCCGCCCGTCTTGGGCTCCCAAAGTGCTGGGATTACAGGCTTGAGCCACCGCGCCTGGCCGCAAATGACATATTCTATTTAGAGTTCATATAATTTATAGTACTGATAATCATAATAAATATATGGTAAATTATTTTTAGCATTTTATGACTACATACCTACCATTTACTTGTGCATGTTACTTGTCAGACACTGTAATAAACCCTTTACATGCATAATTTCATCTAATTCATATAACCTATGAGATAGATTGAATTATTGGGACAATTTTACAGATAAGAAAACTGACATTTGAAATTGTGCCTGTGGAATCATCAAAGGTGGTTGGATACTAAGAAAAGATCATGTCAATATTGGACCAGCTTTACAATACTGTCCGCCTTTTAATAATCCTAAACTCTGAGTCTCTTCCCTTTAACCAGTACTGTATAATCACTGTCAAATTTAAACACTTTAAATTTTCTAGTTCAGATTCATATAAAACTTGTGTTATTATCAGTTGCTTGAGTCTAGCTAAGTCCAACTAATTACATATTAGTAATTTATGCCTACCTGGCATTAGCCATTGTGATGAGATTGAGTACTTTTCTAATATTCACAGATTTCTATTAATTGATGAATATACACATGGGTCCTTAAGTACATTGGACCACTTGCAAGATGCAGAGACAATGACATTTTATTACCTTCATTTTGTTTACCATACCATGGGTGTTTCAAAAGCCTGACTCAGAGCAGAACAATTAACAAAGATTCAATAGTTTCCAATACTAGTATACATTCTCTAAGTTTCTGCAACGGTTCCACATTTCCATGAATGATCTACATCTGCATTTTCGTCATACTCAGAAGCATTATCTCTATAAATTTTTTATATCTTATTGGTGTGGGCATTAGTGGAAGAGAAAGGACTAGGAATGTGTGTGTAACAACATTATTTTAAAGAAAATACTAACCAAAAATAGGATAGATCAACTGTATAGAAAAGCAAATATAGAGATATTTTACTCAGAAGAAGAAATGATGAAAGGAAGGATAGAAAGTATTTAAAAGTTTCCCGTACATCTGAGTTTATTTGAAAATAGGCACCTTGATATTCATGAACAATACCGAGCAGGTCATAATAAATTATTTTTAATATTAGTTTACTGCAGCATTAAGTCTCTCACACCCTAAATATCACTTTTATTGTTTACAAATAAATATTAATTACATTGCAACTTTTTTATTTTCAGAGAAAACTCATAGATGACAGTTCTGGATTTTAATAACTCTTCTTAGGTGTTAAGTACAGTTATCTCAGCATTCTATCCAAAGTGATTCTTAATTATTTTAGTCTATTATTTTACAAACATTCAATACGTTCGTATTTTGCATTTTTTAATCTGAAACATTTCCACATGAGTGATAATTTCAAAAATACACACACTCAATTTTTAAGCACAAAACACCATGTTTTGAGCAAAGGTCTTATTTTTTTCCTCTGTCTACTAGCCTTAGTTATAAAGAAAAAATATCTTGTACTTTCTGTGCAATAGTACTTGAAGGCATATTTTTTCCTAAGTAGAGGACAATTAATTCTAGGTCAATTATCTATAAACTCTGATCTGTCTCTCAGTTCATTATTATACGCAAGCTTCGTTACTGTTCCTTAAAATTACAATTTGGAGGTTGATATTCATTTATGAATATTCCTCTAAATATTTTTACTAATTCAAATATTTTTATTGGGTGTTTTATTCAAGGCATCTTGCTAGGACTTACATGGAATTCAAATATGAATAAGGCATGGCCTCCTATTTCCAAGGCTATTACCTGTCCAGTTGTCTAAACTTGTATCACAGTTTTTCAATATGATTTAATATATATATATTTTTTACTTAACATTTTTGACTCTGGAAAAGCATAGTGCAATATGAAAACATGGATCACATTGTTCACTTTCTAGTGCAGATTAAATACATGTTAAATAAAACCAATCCAAGATTTCCTTTGAATAACTATGTTTTCATTTATTTTTATTTTTTATTTTTACATTTGTATCTATAGAATTATCTTTTTTTTTTTTTTTTTAAAATTTATTTATTATTATTATACTGTAAGTTGTAGGGTACATGTGCATAACGTGCAGGTTTGTTACATATGTATACTTGTGCCTTGTTGGTGTGCTGCACCCATCAACTCGTCATTTACATCAGGTATAACTCCCAATGCAATCCCTCCCCCCTCCCCCCCCCCCATGATAGGCCCCGGTGTGTGATGTTCCCCTTCCCAAGTCCAAGTGATCTCATTGTTCAGTTCCCACCTATGAGTGAGAACATGCGGTGTTTGGTTTTCTGTTCTTGTGATAGTTTGCTAAGAATGATGGATTCCAGCTGCATCCATGTCCCTACAAAGGACACAAACTATAGACCAATGGAACAGAACAGAGTCCTCAGAAATAATACCACACATCTACAGCCATCTGATCTTTGACAAACCTGAGAGAAACAAGAAATGGGGAAAGGATTCCCTATTTAATAAATGGTGCTGGGAAAATTGGCTAGCCATAAATAGAATTATCTTTATCTCTTACTTCATTTCCTGCTTAGGTTACAAAGAAAAATAAGAAAAAAAATGTTTGCACTTATCACTAGTTTCAAACAAACAAAATCTAAAAGATTAATTGTCATTGCTCATATTAGTAAAAGCTCTTTGCATGATTGCTTCAGCCTGTCCCCCTTGCTAAAATTGTGTGTGTGTGTGTGTGTGTGTGTGTGTGTTTAGACAGAGAGAGAGAGAGAAAGAGAGAGAGAGATCCATACTACAGTTTGCAAGGATATTGTTAGAAAGTTTCTTCCCAGTGATTTCTTTGCACTTTAAATGACTACTTGATTTGGAGGCCACATTTCAATACATGTTCTTCAAATATTTTATTTAAAGTATATTATTTATGAGAATCTGTAAGAAAATAAAGTGGAACTTAAATAAAGCTTATACTTACAAAGTTTTAAATATGTGACTTCTAACCGACAGTAACATATATGGTATTAAGCAGTAGATCAATATTTTGGAGGGTTTTTTCTTTGTTTACTTTGTTTTCTATTTAATTTCATAAAAATCAAACTTACCAGCCCCGTTTGAAATGTTTGTAGATTTCTCTACTTGTTTCTCTTCTCTATATTCCTCTATTAAATTATACTTTCTTAAATATAGCATCATTAGTTCTCACAGTGCATTTATTTCAGTGATCATATGCGTGATAACTTTTTCTATTGGGGTTAAAAATGTTTGTAAAATTTAAAAAACATTAATTTTGCCTAAACTGTTACTGGAATCCTTTGTTTTAAAAATGTAATAAAAAGCTGCTGCATTTATTGATTCTTTCTCTCTCAGACATACATATATATATACACAATTTAAACCCTTAAAAAAACATACTTTTTTTGTACTTAAAGGCAAAATGTAGTAAGTGTGCTTAAGACAAAATTACAACAGCCATTAAAGGCATATGTGGCACAAAAAGTTCACTATCTCCTAAAGTCTGTACATTAGACTTAAAAGATATTTGGGTTAGCAAAGCAGTAAAGAACATCATGTATAGGGGTGTGATGACTGCTATGTATAGAACTACAAGGAGCTGAACTGTGATATAGAAATTGGTATAATATTTGCCTTTAACATGAACACTGTTATGCTGGGTCTACAATAAAATTAATTTGGACTTATTTTTTGCAGGAAAACTGAAAAATTAGGAAATTAAAATGCAAATTATTTTAGAAGGGATATAATCCACAAATAATATCCAGTTCTTTGGGGGTTTCTTTTTTTTTCTTTATTTCTTCTGAAAAAAGAATGGGATACATGTGCAGAAAGTTCAAGTTTGTTACATAGGTATACATGCACCCTGGTGGTTTGCTACAGCTATTGACCTATCCTCTAAGTTCCCTCCCCTAACATCCCACCCCCCAACTGGCCCTGATGTGTGTTATTTCCCTCTCTGTGTCCATGTGTTCTCAATGTTCAACTCCCTTTTATGAATGAGAACATGTAGTGTTTGGTTTTCTGTTCCTGTGTTAGTTTGCTGAGGATGATGGCTTCCAGCTTCATCCATGTCACTGCAGAGGACATGATCTCATTCCTTTTCATGGCTGCATAGTATTTCATGATGTATATATACCACATTTTCTTTGTCCAGTCTATCATTGATGGGCATTTGGGTAGGTTCCATGTCTTTGATATTGTAAACAGTGCTACAATAAACATGTGTGCTTGTGCCTTTATAATAGAATGATTTATAATCCTTTGGGTATATACCCAGTAATGGGATTACTGGGTCAAATGGTATTTCTGGTTCTAGGTCCTTGAGGAATCACCATATTGTCTTCTACAATAGTTGAACTCATTTACACTCCCACTAATAGTGTAAAAGCATTCCTCTTTCTGCACAGCCTTACCAGCGTCTATTGTTTCCCAACTTTTTGATAATCGCCATTTAGAATGGCATGAGATGGCATCTCATTGTGGTTTTGATTTGCATTTCTCTGATGACCAGTGATATTGAGGTTTTTTTTCATATGTTTATTGGCCGCGTAAATGTCTTCTTTTGAGAAGTGTCTGTTCATATCCTTAGCCCACTTTTTGATGGGATTGTCTTTGTCCTGTGAATATGTTTAAGTTCCTTGTAAATTCTGGATATTAGACCCTTGTCAGATGGATACATTGCAAAAAATTGTCTCCCATTCTTTAGGTTGCCTCTTCATTCTAATGATCATTTCTTTGGCTGTGCAGAAGTTCTTGAGTTTAATTAGATCCCATTTGCCAATTTTTGCTTTCATTGCAATTGCTTTTGGCTTTTTTGTCCAGAAGTCTTTGCCCATGCCTATGTCCTGAATGGTACTGGCTAGGTTTTCTTGTAGGGTTTTTATGGTTTTGGGTTTTACATTTAAGTCTTTAATCCATCTTGAGTTAATTTTGGGTCAAGTGTTAGGAAGGGGTCCAGTTTCAGTTTTCTGCATATGTCTAGCCAGTTTTCCCAGCACCATTTAGTGATTAGGAGATCCTTTTCCTATTGCTTGTTTTTGTCAGGTTTGTTGAAAATCAGATGGTTGTAGATGTGTGGTGTTATTTCTGTCGTCTCTGTTCTGCTTTGTTGGTCCATATATCTGTTTTGGTTCTAGTACCATTGAAGGAGATAGAGACACAAAGAAACCTCCAAACAATCAACAAATCCAGGAGCTGTTTTTTTGAAAAAATTAACAAAATAAGCCAGGCGTGGTGGCTCATGCCTGTAATCCCAGCACTTGGGGGGCTGAGGCAGGCAGATCATGAGGTCAGGAGTTCAAGACCTGCCTGACCAAAAAGTGAAACCCCATCTCTACTAAAAATACAAAAATTAGCCGGGTGTGGTGGTACATGCCTATAATTCCAGCTACTCAGGAGGCTGAGGCAGGAGAATTGCTTAAACCCGGGAGTTGGAGGTTGCAATGAGTGGAGATGGTGCCATTGCACTCTAGCCTGGGCAACAGAGTGAGACTCTGTCTCCAAAAACAAAAAACAAAAAACAAAAAACAAAAGTGGAAGAGAGAGAAGAATCAAATAGTCAAAATAAAAAAGTGATAAAGGGGATATCACCAGTGACCCCACAGAAATACAAGCTACTATCTGACAATACTGTACACACCTCTATGCAAATAAACTAGAAAATCTAGAAGAAATGGATAAATTCTTGCATCCATACCCCCTACCGAGACTAAACCAGGAAGAAATTGAATTCCTGAATAAACCAATAACAAGCTCTGAAATTGAGAGCCTACCAACAACAACAACAAAAAAAATCCCAGATGTATTCACAGCTGAATTCTACCAGAAATACAAGGAGGAGCTGTTACCTTTCCTTCTGAAACTATTCCAATCAGTTGGAAAGGAGGGACTCCTCCCTAACTCATTTTATAAAGCCAGCATCGTCCTGATACCAAAACCATGAATAGACACAACAAAAAAAGAAAACTTGGGGCCAATATTCCTGATGAACATCGATGAGAAAATCTTCAATAAAATACGGGCAAACTGAATCAAACAGCACATCAAAAAACTTAGCCACCACGATAAAGTTGTGTTCATCCATGAGATGCAAGTCTGGTTCAACATAGGCCAATCAATAAATGCAATCTATCACATAAACAGAGCAAAAGAAAAAACCACATAATTATCTCAACAGTTGCAGAAAAGGCCTTTGATTAAATCAACATCCCTTCTTGTTAAAAACTCCCAAAAAGCTAGGACTTGATGGACCATATCTCAAAATAATAAGAGCTATTTATGACAAACCCGCAGCCAATATCATATTGAATGGGTAAGAGCTGGAAGCCTTCCCTTTGAAAACCAGTACAAGACAAGGATGCCCTCTCTCACCACCCTATTCAACATAGTATTGGAAGTTCTGGCCAGGGAAATCAGGCAAACAAAAGAAATAAAGTGTATTTAAATAGGAAGAGAAGAAGTCAGGTTATCTCTGTTTGCAGATAACATGATTTTATATTTAGAAAACCCCATTATCTCAGCCCCAAAACTTCTTGAACTGATAAGCAACTTCAGCAAAGTCTCAGGATACAAAATCACAAGCATTCCTATACATCAACAATAGGCAAGCAGAGAGCCAAATCATGAATGAACTCTCATTCACAATCACTAAAATGAGAATAAAATACCTAGGAATACAGCTAACAAGGGATGTGAAGGACCTTTTCAAGGAGAACTACAAACCACTGCTCAAGAAAATGAGAGGACACAAACGAATGGAAAAATATTCCATCCTCATGGATAGGAAGAATCAATATCAAGAAAGTAATTTATAAATTCAATGCTATTCCCATCATACTCCCATTGACATTCTTCACAGAATGAGAAAAAACTATTTTAAATTTCATACGGAATCAAAGAAGACCCTGTAGAGTCAAGACAATTCTAAGCAAAACAAGATAGCTGGAGGCATCACACTACCTGACGTCAAACTATATTACAAGGCTGCAGTAACCAAAACAGCATGGTACTGTTACCAAAACAGACATAGAGACCAATGGAGTAGAATTTCAGGGGTTCAAAAGCAATAAGATTTATTTTCAAAACTCTTTGAAAAAACATTGTTTTAATCAGATGATAAATCTATCTGTGTGTCCTGTCCATGGGTATTTCATGTTTCATTGTACTTATAACCTGATTTATTTTAAAACAAAAATAAACATAGGCATAAACAGCAACATCACTGTTTCAACCAGAGAGTTCCTATGACCCCTACCCCACATTTGTTCCTTTAACTGAGAAATCTAATACTAGGATATTAAATTCAGTACTTTCTTTGAAAGCATAAAATACTTCCAAATACACACATACAATTTTCATAAATGTGCCCTCTGAATTTTCACAAACTTTGCACTTTGTGTAGCCTCCAAGCAGATCAAGAAAAAATAAACATTATCAATACCAGAGAAGCCCACTTTTGCTTCTTTCTGGCCAATAACCTACACCCTTCAACATTATACAGATGTCTAACAGTAAATATTATTTATTTTCTGTTTTGTGCTTTATATAAATACAATCAAAGTGTATGTAATTTTTTGCATCTGCCTTTATTGTTTCAATATTCTCATTGTGTTTGTTTATTCTTATCTCAGTATAGCACTCCATTATTTGATATATTATAACCAAGGAGGTGAAAAATATCTACAAGGAAAACTACAAAACACTGCTGAAAGAAATCATAGATGACACAAACAAATGGAAACATGCCATGCTCATTGATGAGTAGAATCAGTATTGTGAAAATGACCATACTACCATTAAATGCAATTCTAATCAAAATATCTTTATCATTCTTCACAGAACTAGAAAAAACGATCCAAAAATTCATATGTAACAAAAAATAGTCTGCAAAGCAAGACTAAGCAAAAAGAACAAATCTAGAGGCATCACATTACCTGACTTCAAGCTATACTACAAGTCTATATTTACCAAAGCAGCATGGTACTGTTATAAAAATGGTCATGTAGACCAATGGAACAGCATAGAGAACCCAGAAATAAAGCCAAATAGTTATAGCCAACTAATCTTTGACAAAACTAACAAAAACATAAAGTGGTGAAAGGACACCCACTTCAACAAATGGTGCTGGGATCATTGGCAAGCCACATGTAGAAGAATGAAACTGGATCTTCATCTCTCATACAAAAATCAACTCAAGAGGGATCAAAGATTTAAATCTAAAACCTGAAACCATAAAAATTCCATAAGATAAACATTAGGAAAACTCTTCTAGACACTGGTTTAGGCAAAGAGTTCATGACCAAGGACCCAAAAGCGAATGCAACAAAAACTAATGTAAATAGGTGGCACTTAATTAAACCAAAAAGCTTCTGCACAGCAAAATAAATAAATGATAAGCAGAGTAAACAGACAACCCACCGAATGGGAGAAAATATTCATAAACTATGCATCTGATGAAGGACTAATACCCAGAATCTACAACATACTCAAACCAATCAGAAAAAAAAAAAAAAAAAAAAAAAAATCCCATTAAAAAGTGGGCTAAGAACTAAAAGGGCTGAGAATAATTTTATGTGATTATTGGCCTCTTATATTTCTTGTTTGGAAAATGGCATTTTATCAGTGTGTTTCATACTGCTAATACAGACATACCTGAGACTAGGTAATTTATAAAGGAAAGAGGCTTAATGGACTCACAGTTCCACATAGCTAGGAAGCCTCACAATCAAGGCGTGAGGCAAACGAAGAGCAAAGGCATGTCTTATATGGTGTAGGCAAAATAACTTGTGCAGGGGAACTCCCATTTATAAAACCATCAGATCTACTGAGACTTCTTCACTAGCATGAGAACAGTATCAGGGGGAACCACCCCCATGATTCAGTTATCTCCACTTGGCCCTACCCTTGACACATGGGGATTGTTACAATTCAAGGTGTGATTTGGGTGGGTACACAGCCAAACAATATCAGAGATGTTCAAGTACCTTGGTCATTTTTTGTTGTTGTTGAATTGTTTACCTTTTCTTACTGTTTTTTGATAATTGCTTAATTGTACTCTCAATGTGATTTTTATGTCATATGTATATATCAGAAGTATCATCTCTGTGACTACTTTTTGAATCTCATGATTTTTTAAAGAACACGTTCTTAAATACAGTCAACCATATCTCTTATCTTCATAGTGTTTGAATCCTTCATATGGAAACTATGCCTTCTTGAAGTCATAAAGATGTTCTCCTTTTTTTTTCTAGAACATTCATAATATTACCATTCTCATTTATAATTACAATTCTTTAGGAATTTATTTTTGGGTATAACATAGAGTACAGATCCAGATTCATTTTTTCCCATATAGATATGAAATTCACTAAGAACAATTTATAGAAGAGTCATTTCTCTACTTTGTTCTAGGATCACATTGTTATGAATTAGGTGCATAGGTGAATTTGTTTCTGGATTTTATAATGTTTATTGTTTAACTGTGTGTCCTCAAATCAATACCACACTGTCTTGAGAAATATATTTTTATATTTAGATTTTTAGTGTATATATTTAACAAAATTATTTTTTGTTGTATTTATTTGTTTTTAGAGATGGAATCTAACTATGTTGCTCAACCTGAACTCAAATTCCTGGGCTTAAGTTATCCTTCCACCTCAGTTCCCCACTTAACTGGGGACACAGGTGTATACCACCATGGCTGGCTCATGATGTTTTAATATACATATACATAGTGAAATAATTACTACAGATAAGCAAATTAACATATCCGTGATGTCAAATAGTTACCTTTTTTGTTGGTAAAAGTACCTAAAATCCACTCTTTTATGCAGTTTTCAATAGTATTTACTAGAGTGGTTCTCCCAATAATTTGTGGTTTCACTTTCCATGGTTTCAGTTGCCCATGGTCAACCACAATCCACAAATATTATATAAAATAAGATATTGAGAGAGATTACATTCACATAAATTTAACTACAGTATATTGTTGTAATTGTTCCTTATTATTACCTTACTGTACAAAATTTATAAATTTAACTTTATCATAGATATGTATATATGTAAATAGAAAATGGAGTATATATAGGATTTGATAATATCCATGGTTTGAGGCATCCAAGAGGATCTCAGAACATGTCTCCTTCTATAAGAGGGGACTAGTCTGTGGTCCTCTTGATGTATCTTAAATCTCTAGATTTATGAAACTGTAACTTTGTACGCTTTCACCTCCATATCCTCATTCCTCCACTCCATTTCTCTACGTAGTAACCACCTATCTTCTGTGTTTTTATGTATTCAAGTTTTTTGTTGTTGTTTTCAATCCACATGTAAGTACGATCATTCAGTATTTTTCTTTCTGTGACTGACTTATTGCACTTAAAATAATGTCTTCTACGTTCTTCCATGTTGTTGCAAATTGCTGGATTTTGACACAGAATCTTAGGTGTTCCGTCACCAATCAGAAAACTCTGTGGCCGGCAGCACCTCTGCTTGCGTTTTGCTGATGCCCGCTGGACTCATTCCACCCACGTGGACCAGCAAGCTGTGGTTGGCTTGCACTATCGGCCCAGATCCCATGCCTGCCAAAAGCGAGCCAGGCACACAGCAGCCAGTGGTGTGTGAGCAAGTGAGTGTGGGGTCCAGCCACTGTGCACAGCAAGGTGCACCAGCTGTGGCAGGATAGGCAGCTCCAGGTGCTGGCACAGGCACTGGCTCCATGTCAGGGTGCACCTGTACCAGGCATACTGCAAACAGCTTCCACTGCGGGCACTGGGGATGGTGGTGTAGCCCGAATGCTCAGAGATACCAAGAACCACAGAGCCCCAAAAGGGTGTTACAGGGTGTCACAGCCCAGGTTCAGGGAGCCCCCAAAGTCTGGGCCCCTAGATGGGTCACAACTCTTCTCTCCTCATCACTTGCAGGGCAGTGAGCAGTGGAGTGGGGGTGTGTTTTGGTGGCGTGTGTTTCAGCCCATCTGTGTCACAGCTATTTCAGTACTGCTGCCCTGCTCCAGCCCACAGCTCCTGGGCTGTGCAGGCCCTGCCACTTCTTCCCAGTGCATTGGGCAGCTGCTTGGCACCGGCAAAAGATGGGAGGGCTATAGTGTTACAGCAGCTCAGCCAGGGTAACCCAAGGTCTGGGACCCCAGAAGGGTCGCCACTCTTCACTCCCACAGTCTGGGAGCATGACACATCCTGCAACTCAACAATCCAGCTCGGAACATGTCACAGCTCCTTTCGCTCCTGCCAGCTAGTTCCAAGTTCTTCTCCCGCATCCAGGAAGAATGAAGTTATGTGGACAACTGGAGGATGAACAAGGTAAAGAGGAGATTTATTGAACAACAGAACAACTCCTGAAGTGGGTAGCTCCTGTTCACAGGCAGACCATCCTGAAGAGTGCCGTGGAGACCCAAAGTGGGTAGCTCTTATCTGCCCGCAGGTCTTCTTGAAGAGTGTCTGAGTCTGGCTGAGTCTGGGGTGTTTTAATGGGCTCATAAGGGAGAAAAAGTGCACTGATTCGTCCATGGGTGGCCATGGGTGGGCCTGGAAAAAGCACCGTCCAACCACCCAAAAGACTTATTAAGGAAGTTTTCACTGTGGGTTGTGGACTCCATCCAGAACTGGCAGTCAAGCCCCCAAGCTTCAGGCTGTCCCTGGCTTGAAGGTGGGGTTTCACCAGGGAGCCACCTCTTCCCATCTAGGAACCTGTCTGCCTCCTGCTGCCATCAACATGCTGTCCACGGCATCCAGAAAGTCCACGCAAGGGGCACTTGCAGGCCCATGGCTAGCTGCCTTCAGTTCCCCAGCCTCCCTCCCATGCTCGACGGTGCCCAAAATCCAAAGGAGGCCGAGGCAGCAGGAGCCTGGCATGTCAGAACTGCCCTGGGCATAAGCATACCTGGCCAGGTCACAATAGCACCTGGGCTCTACCACAACGTTGCTCCACATCAGAGTGGGTGCTGGGAGCAGGAAGAGGCCAACGAGTGGGAGGAGGCACTTCAAACCTGCAGGGGCAAGGGACTTCCCAGGCCCCAAGAGCACAGGGATGCCCAGGTCTGGAGCTGCAGCTGCTCCTGGGAACATGGGGCTCAAGACCTACCAACTCACTAAGGGGTGGGGATCTCACCTCTTCCTGGCCCCCACTGGCTCCACGGAGCATACAGCCCTGGCCACACCTCTCCTGCTGCAGCTGGCGTCTTCCTCACAGCGGCCGCCCCAGATAGGGTGCTGCTGCCATCAACTTCCTTCTTTTATAAAACTGAAAATAATTCCATTGTATATATAGATCACAATTTCTTTATTCATTTATCCATCACTGGACACTTAGGTTGTTTCCATATCTTAGCTATTGTGGATACTGCTGAAAAGAACATGGGGATATAGATGTCTCTCTGAGGGGCTAACTTTATTTATTGTGGGTAAATACCTGAAGAAGGATTGCTGGGTCTTACGATAGTTCTGTGTTTAGTTTATCTGGTGTATTTTGCCATTCTTGCATTTCTATAAAGAAATACCTGAGACTGGGTAATTTATAAAGAAAACAGTTTTCGGCCAGGCACGGTGGCTCAAGCCTGTAATCCCAGCACTTTGGGAGACTGAGACAGGCGGATCACGAGGTCAAGAGATCAAGACCATCCTGGCTAACACGGTGAAACCCTGTCTCTACTAAAAATACAAACAATTAGCCAGGCGTGGTGGGTGTGCCTGTAGTCCCAGCTACTCGGGAGGCTGAGGCAGGAGAATGGCTGAACCCGGGAGGCGAAGGTTTTAGTGAGCTGAGATTGCGCCAATGCACTCCAGCCTGGGTGACAGAGCAAGACCCCGTCAAAAAAAAAAAAAAAAAAAAAAAAAAAAAAAAAAAAGTTTTGATTGGATTACAGTTCTGTAGGCTGTACAGGAAGCATGGCACCGGGCATCTTCTTGACTGATGAGGCCTCAGGAAGCTTACAATCATAGTGGAAGGCAAAGGGAAAGCTGGCACATAACATGGTGAGAGCCTGAACAAGGGAGAGAGAGAGTGGTAGAGGCAGTGTTATACACTTTTAAACAACCACATCTTATGAGAACTTACTATTTTGAAGAAAGAACCAAACAATGAGGTATTCACCCCCCATGACACAAACACTTACCATCAGACTCCACCTCTGGCATTGGGGATTACAACTAAACATGAGATTCGGATGGAGACAAATATCCAAACTATATTATCCAAGAACCTTCATATTCTTTCCACCATCACTGCACCAATATACATTTCAAGAAACAATGCACAAAGATTCCTTTTGCTCCACAGCCATGCCAACATTTGTTGTCTCTTATCTCCTGAGTTGAGTAGCTGAGACTACAGGTGCATGCCACCATTCCCAGCTAAGTTATTACTATTATTTTTTAAAAGTTTTGTAGAGACAAGGTCTTGCTATGTTGGCCAGGCTAGTCTTGAACTCCTGACCTCAAGATATCCTTCCACTTTAAACTCCAAAATTGTTGGAATTACAGGTGCAAGCCACTGGGTCTAGCTCTTGTCTTTTTGATAAAAGCCATTCTAATAGCTGTGAGGTGATAGCTCACTGTGGTTTTGATTTGCATTACCCTGATGATTAATGATGTTGAGAATATTTTCATATACTGTTGGCCATATTTATGTTTTATTTGAAGAAATATTTATTCTGGTCCTTTGGTCATTTTAAAATCAAATTATTCATTTTATTTTGCTATTGAGTTTTGTGAGTTGCTTATATGTTTTGTATATCACCTCCTATCTGATACATGTTTTGTATATTTAGATATTGATCACTATGTGGATCTCCAGTTTTGCTTTTCTTAGTATCTGGTTTTGTTTCGTTTTATTTGAATTTGATTTTTTAAAGTATATTTTTCTTGCCCTATATTATTTAGATCTGTGGGAAATAAGGAGATAAAAGCTGAGATCTTCATTACCCCTGCTATGTATATAGTTGTCCCTTGGTATCCACAGGGGATTTGTTCCAGGACTCCCTATGGATACCAAAATCCACAGATACTCATGTCCTTTATATAAAATGGTCTAGTATTTACATATAACTTACACATCCTAGATAATTTATAATATCCAATAAATGTAAATGCTCTGTAAGTAGCTGTTATACTGTATTTTTTTTTAAATTTCCATTATTTTAATTGTTGTATTGTTATTTTTTATTTTCTGTTTTGGCTGTTTCTGATCTATGGTTGATTAAATTCACAGACATGAAACCTGTACATATGGAAAGTCACCAACTCTCTCTCTCTCGCCATATATATATGAGTATATATGTATATGTATATATGTATAAGCATATATATGTATATGCTTATATATATATAAGCATAGAAATGTTTATATTTATCCTAAGAGGACCAGATTTTCCTAGTTTGATAAATCCTCCATTATGTATTCCTTTTTCTAAGGCTAGAGTCCTTCAAATTAGAATTTCCTCTGAGGGCAAAATCCCTGAAAAAATTACTGATCGTTTACAGTGATGGAAAAGGTAAACAGACTTCCCGTTAATCAAGGTTTTTTTTTAATAATGCAAGACTCAGAAATTAAGCAGTTTATCTTCTGCTTCATTATTGATATATTTTAAAAATAATCCTTTAATATATGTAATCTTCAAACTTACAGAACTTTCTGACTCATTTTTCAGTAGGTTTATTTATTTCTTCTGCATTTATACACTGGAAAGATGTTAGAAAATTTTTATTGTTTTTGATATCAGACATTCTTGACTGAATATTTTGATTATTATTTTTAGCCATAATTTATCTCTCTTTTTTAACAGGTTACTTAATATTAGTCACTTTCCTTAATTTACATGTTAGATACACATTTTAGAATTTTATTTTTTAATTTGGAAAAGATATTAGATTTCTCAGCATCTCTTCTATACCAACAGAAATTTTAATATTAATATTTCTTTCTTTTTTTTTTTTTTTTTTGAGACGAAGGCTTGAGTGGAGTGGAGTCATCTCGGCTCACTGCAAGCTCTGCCTCCCGGGTTCACGCCATTCTCCTGCCTCAGCCTCCCGAGTAGCTGGGACTACAGGTGCCCACTACCACACTCGGCTACGCTATTTTTTTTGTATATTTAGTAGAGACAGGGTTTCACCGTGTTAGCCAGGATGGTCTCAATCTCTTAACCTCCTGATCCGCCTCCCTCGGCCTCCTGAAGTGCTGGGATTACAGGCGTGAGCCACCGCGCCCGGCCATATTTCTTATTTTTTGAACTCATATATTGCTTTCCGTTTATCTAGAGTTTTGATTTGAACTAACCATATTTTTTCATTAGTTATTTTCTCAAGAGTATTTGATAATATTGTCCTTAATATTTTTATGCCTATATATATGTAGAAAGTCTGTATATTTTGGGAATTGTAAGTCTATATGTGTTGTTAGTTTTTGTTCAGTGCTGTCCTTTTGCAAATAGATTCGTTAAATTTCTATATTTGTGTATAGCTGTATAACTTTATATAGCAGGTACTATTTTGATACTTAAAATAATGTACCTGAAAGTTTATCTGGCAACTCATCTTTATGTGATTTTTACATTTAAGAAACTATTATAGTTTCGATGGCGGAATTCCTATATTTAGTTTTCAATTTTGCTAATTGATTTTTTTCAAATAATACAATGTGCATATTCTCAGTTTGGGTATAGAGCTATATACAGTGTTATTTAAAATGTTTTATTATAATCTCTTCAATATTTTAAATGTCTAATAATCTATACAGCAAAATAATTTTCATATTAATTTTATAATAAACATTGATTTATAAAATATGTTCTGGGATTTTATTTGGAAATGCATTAACTCTATTTTGAATTTGAGGAAAATTGACATCTTATTAATATTGTGTCTTACAATCATTGGACACATTACATTTATAAGTTTATTTATGTCTGTGATTTCTTTCATCATTTTTGTTTTGTTTTGTTTTCAGCAACTGAACTTAAAGCAAAATTTATTTTGTCTATTTTTGTAGTACATTGGAGATTACATGATTCATAGTATTTGCTCAGTATATATTTGTCAAATAAGGTAATGAGCTGAGAAAAGTTTAGAGAAAGCAAACGTATGCAGGGCATATTCATGGGGTTGGCAAAAATTAATGATGAGAAATCAGAGTATATTTTAGAACTCAGAGTTTGACATTATGATATGAAAATAGCACTGCGGCCTATGGGATGGTGTCAGACTCTTTATTTTGACTCATGCATTTCATTTACACTTGAAAGCATCAGTGTTTGGAGCAAGGTGAGATGTTTGTATTTGCTTGACCCATGTGTGCTATATTTGCACACAGAAATATATGAATGGCCATTCATGCTGAAACATAAAAGTAAGGGATACTAAAGAGATAGCTCAAATTTGACTGAACGTGCAATATTTTGTTAGAGCCTACAAAGTCAAGAAAATAAACTTAGAATAATGTGTAATATCTTATAAGAAATATGTACTTGTTTCTTATGTACTCATCCAAAGAGATGAGTCTCATCCATTTGGAGGAGACTATGTACTCATCCAAATATTTGAATTTGATTAAGGGAATTGTGTTTGTCAAAATTACTCAGAACTCATTTTCGAAATCATAGATTACAGTGTTGGAAAGAGACTTAAATGATCGCATGTTTATCTAGACACTTCAATATTATCAAAATTTCTGACAAAATAAGAATCCAATTTATTGTTACAATAATTAATAATGACATTGCACATACTTATGACTCTGTTCTGATTCCTTGACATATACGTTATTAATCATTTATTTCTCACAAATTTCCCATGACCCAAGAATAATTATTATTTTTACTTTATAGATGAGAAAACAGAGGCAAGAAAGATTGTGTGACATACTCAAAGTCACACGGTAAATTATTTACTTTTTCTTAAATATGTGACAATTAAATTTATCTCAACATCTTTTGTAAACCTAGGTAATTTAAATATTTAAATATTCTTTCCTGATATGCTTGCATTTTCTTTGTTACACATCCCACTCCCACTTCTTATATAACATTTTTCAGCTTTTCAACACTTGTATAACTATAGTATTTATATGCCATAATTAAAAGTAACTGTCATTAAAATTACATTTTTATGACCTCAAATTTGTATTTTTTTCATAGTTTTATGCCATGAAATAGTGTACTTGTGTATCTATCTATATATCTATCTATCTACCATATATCTTCTATCTGTCAAGGTTCCTCAGAGAAAATAATAAACAACAGGATGTGTGTGTATGTATATAAAAATATTTATTATACTAAATCGCCTCACACAATTATAGAGACTAGCAGATCAAATGTGTAGTTTGGGCCAGAAATCTCGAGATTCAGGAGAACTAACGATGGAGATAAAGTTCAAAAGCAGCCTGCTGAAAAATTTCCTCTTACTCAAGGGAGAGTCGGTCTGCTTGTTCTATCTGGGCTTTCAAATGATTGAATGAGACCCTTCTACATTCTGACAGCATTGTTTTACTCTACCAATTAAAATGTTAATCTCACCCAAAAACTGTCATAGAAACATCTAGAAAAATGTCTGACCAAGTTATCTGGGCACTCTGTGGCCAAGTCCAGGTGACAATTTAATTACCCATCTCTACCTTCTATCTATCTATCTATCTATCTATCTATCTATCTATCTATCTATCTTCCATATATCTATTGTCTATATGTTGCTATCATCTTTAATTTTTCATCAAACTAGTTTCTGAGGAAATCTTTTAATATTGTGATGACATGCAGGCTGTTTTAAGGCAAAATTTTCTGTTGTAACTTAGCAATTTCTGAGCTAATAAAATTCTGTTTTCTTTCAGCGTGTGCCTATCCAGGTGATTGTTTCCTAGATCATTGCTTTCTCAAAATCTCACCTGCCCATGTGGAAAAGTAATGGCAACAAAACTTGATCTAAATTTAGAAGATATTTCTCTGAGACTTACATTCTCTAAATATTCATCTCCTCATGCCTAGAACTCCTTTTCTTTCCCCTATTATATAAAATGACTGATATCCTCTAGGTGACGGATCTTATTCATATCATAAATATAATCTTTTAGTAAACAGCTTAGATTCCAATTGGCTGTGCTGTGTGTGAAGATTGTTATGTGTACAAAGTTATATAATAGAGTACTCTATTTCTATTCTCTACATCTTAGTGTTTCCTCAGAGAAACCACTCATGTGCTTATTTTTCTTTGTTATGAAAGCTTTACTAATACATTCAAAATGTCTGGCAAGTTAACATTAACGTTACCAAGTTAGTGTTTATTATTTTAAAATAATTTTACTATAAATTGATAATTTCTAATTGTATGTCTTTGTGGAATATGGGATAATGTCATAATGTATTAATACAGTGTGAAATAATTAAATTAACCTAGTTATCGTGTGTGTGTGTGGTGAGAAAATTTGAAATGTACTCTCAGCAATTTTGAGATACACAATATGCTGTTATTAATGGTATTCACCATGCTGTGCAATAGATCTCAAAAAAAATAAAACTACCCCTCCTAGATGAGATTTGTAACCTTTGACAAACATCTTCCCATTCCTCCACCCCTATCTGCTGTAACCACTATTCTACTCTCTGCTTCTATGAGTTCAATTGTTTTAGATTCCACATATACGTAAGAAAATCAGATACTGTTTTTCTGTGTCTGGTTTATTTCACTTAGCATGGTGTTCTCCAATTACATCTATATTGTCACAAATGACAATTACCTTCTTCTTTAAGGGTGAATAGTATTTCATTGTGTATAAATACCACATTTTCTTTATTCATTTATTTTTTGATGGACACTCAGGTTGATTTCACGACTTGGCTATTATAAATAGTGCTGCAATGAACATGACAGTGCATACTTCTCTTCAACAAACTGCTTTCAAATCTATTGAATAAATAGCCAAAGGTGGAATTTCTGGATCACAGGGCAGTTCTATTTTGTTTTTTGGAGGAACCTCCAAAATGTTTTCCATAATGGCTGTTCTAATATACACCCCCACCAAAAGTGTACAAGCGTTCCCTTTTTCCTATATCCTCACCAACAATTATCTGTTGTGTTTTTGATAAAACCATTCTGGCAATTGTGAGATATCTCACTGTAGTTTTAATTTGCATTCCCCTAATTATTAGCAATAGCCAGTATTTTTTAATATATCTGTTTGCCATTTGTATGTCTTCTTCTGAGAAATATCTGTTCAGGCCTCTGGCCTATTTCTTGATTATGTTCTTTGTTTTCTTGTTATTGAATTTTTTGAGATGCTTGTATTTTGGATATTAACCTCTTATCAAATTTTGTTTTTCAAACGTTTTCTTTCAATACATAGGTTTTCTCTTCACAATTTTGTTTTTCCTGTGCAGAAACTATTTAGTTTGATATCATTTCATTTGACTACATTTTGTTTTATTGCCTTTATATTTGGTATCAAATCAAAAAAATAATTGCCTCAGACAAATGTTATGTACTTTATCTCCACACACCACTTTTTTATTTCCTTGTAGTTTCATAGTTTCTGGACTTAAGTGTTTAATCCACATTATTTTATATATTATGTTAGATAAGGGACCAATTTTATTATTCTGCATATAGATATCCAGTTTCTACAAACTGTTTTATGAATAGACTATCCTTTTCTATTGTATATTCTTGGCACTTTTGTTGTATGCCAATTGTTTTTATGTATGTGTGTAGATTCATTTCTGAGCTCTCTGTTGTGTGTCATTAGTTATGTAGCTGTCTTTTTTTTTTTTACTAACATGATGTTGTTTTAATTAGCAGTTTTGTGGTGTAGTTTGAAATAAGGTAGTGTAATGACTCCAGATTTGTTCTTTTTGCATGTGATTGTCTTGTCTATTCAGGTTTTTTGTGTGTTTCTTTGTGAATTTTAGGATGTTTTTCCAATTTCTAAGAAATATGACATTAGAATTTTGATAGGGATAATATAACACCTACAGATTTCTTTGGGTAGTATGTATATTTTAACAATGGCAATTTTTCCAATCCATGAACATGGGATACATTTCCATTTATTCATGTCTCCTTCAAATTCTTTCATCAATGTTTTATAGGTTTTGGTGTGTAGATCCTTCACTTCCTTGGTTAAATTTATTCCTAAGTATTTTATTTTTCGTAGCTACTATAGACGGGATTTTTCTCTTGACTTCTTTTGCAAGTAATTTATTTATTGGTATAGAGACATGCTGCTGATTTTTGTAGGTTGATTTTGTATCTTGTAACTTTACTGCAATTGTTTATTAGTTCTAAAAGCTTTTTAGTGGATTACTTAGGATTTTTAAATATAAGATTATATTATCAGCGAACAGTGACAATTTCACTTCTTTCTTTTCTTTTTGAATACCTTTTATTTATCTATCATGCCTAATTTCTCTGGCAAGCACTTGGAAAACTATATTGATTCCAAGTGCTCAGAGTTGGCATTGGGATCTTGTTCCAAATAGATGACTGACTCTCAGGTTTTCATCATCGAGTATAATGTTAGCTGCGGACTTCTCATATACGGTCTTCACTTACTGAATTATATTCCTTCTATACCTAATTTGGTGAGAGCTTTTATTACAAATGTATTGAATTTTGCCCAGTGCTTTTTCTGCATCTAATGAGATGACCATATTTTTTTGTTTTTCATTCTGCTAATGTGATGCATCACATTTATCAATTTACATATGTTGAATAATCCTTCTATGAACCAATCTGAAACGGAAGATTTATTTTTTGAAACATATTTATTTAATTTCAAATACATGTCTTTATTAATGATAGGGCTATTTAAATTTTCTCTCTTACTGGGTGGGTTGCATTTGTGTTTTTCAAGAAATTGTTCTGTTTCACCTAATTGACAAAATTGTTTGGGTGGAATTGTTTACAGTGTTTCTTTTTTATTATGCTAATGTTTGCAGCATCTGTAGTAATATCCTCTGTTTTGTTCCTGATATTGATCATTTGAGCTCTCTATCTCCCTCTTTCTATCTACATCTGTCTCTTGGTAATCTTACACCAATTGTATTCATCTTTTAAAGAGTCAATTTTTGTGTCATTAATTTTCTCTATTTTTTAATTTATTAATTTTTATGTTTATTTACTCTTTTTTTTCTGTTTACTTTTAATTATTTTCTTTTTCTAGTATCTAGAGATAGGATCTTGGGTTATTGGTTTCAATGTTTTCTCTTGTATGCATTTAGTACTATAAATTTCCCTTTCTATTTATCAAATTTTAACCATCTCCTTAATTTTAAAAACTTTAAGATAATTGAACGGACATGGTGCTGTGTGCCTGTAGTCCCAGCTATTGGAGAAGCTGAGGTAGGATGATCACATCAGCCTAGGGTTAAGACTGTAGTAAGCCATGGTCAGTCACACCACTGCCCTCCAGCCGGGGGCAACAGAATGATACCTCCAAAAAGAAAAAAAAAAAAGATTTGGGATGGTTGTCTTATTTTCTTAAAGGGTAAATGCATATATAGGTGGGCAGGCATGGAGCCTCACGCTTATAATCCCAGCAATTTAGGAGGCCGAAACTGGCGGATCACCTGAGGTCGGTAGTTCGAGACCAGCCTGGCCAACATGGTGAAACCCTGTCTCTACTAAAAAGTATAAAAATTATCCGGGAGTGGTGGCAGGCGCCTGCAATTCCAGCTACTTGGGAGACCGAGGCAGGAGAATCGCTTGAACCCGGGAAATGGAGGTTGCAGTGAGCCGAGATCACGCCATTGCACTCCAGCCTGCGGTACGAAAAAGAAACTCCGTCAAAAAAATGTGTAGTTATATATTACGAATTTGCCTCCGTATGTGTTTTACCACTTTTTACTTTTACTGGCATTGTATGAGAGAGTGTTTGTTTCCCTCAGTGTCTCACTAAAATTGTTTACTTTCAAGTGTTTGCATATTTCTTTTCTTTTTTTTTTCTTTTTTTTTTTTTTTTTGGAGATGGACTCTCGCTCTGTCACCCAGGCAGGAGTGCAGTGCAGTGGTGCGATCTCCGTTCACTGCAAGCTCTGCCTCCCGGGTTCACGCCATTCTCCTACCTCAGTCTTCCGAGTAGCTGGGACTACAGGTGCCCGCCACCACCCCCGGCTAATTTTTTGTATTTTTGGTAGAGACGGGATTTCACCGTGTTAGCCAGGATGGTCAGGATGGTCTCAATCTCCTGACCTCGTGATCCACCCGCCTCTGCCTCCCAAAGTGCTGGGATTACAGGCGTGAGCCACGGCGCCCTGCCAAGTATTTGGATATTTCTTTCTTTCTTTCTTTTTTGAGGCGACATTTCCCTCTTGTGCAATGGCTGAAGTGCAATGGCGAGATCTTGGCTCACGGCGACCTCTGCCTCCCGGGCTCAAGCGACTATCCTACCTCACCCTCCTGAGTAGCTGGGATCACTCCTGGCTAACTTTGTATTTTTAGTGGAGACGAGGGTTTCACCATGTTGGCCAGGCTGGTCTCAATCTCCTGACCTCGTGATTCACCCGCCAAGGCCTCCCAAAGTGTTGGGATTACAGGCATGAGCCACTGCTCCTGGCTCAAGTGTTTGCATATTTATAAAGAAAGAGTTGAGACGTGGCACCTCTGTATAACTTAATTTGCTTTTCTCTTATTGTAAGTTATTGCAGTTTACTTTTCATGTGTGTAGGAATGATTTGTATGCTTTGATGTAAACTCTATTTCTTTTGCCCTATATTGTTTAGTTTGTGAGAAATCTCATTTAATATTTCACTTTGACATTGCTTGTGATTTTCTTTCATTACGAAATCCTTTTTTAATAAGTTGTAAAAAACTTTATCAAAATTTTAAAAATTTCATCTCAATTTTAAGTTATAGTTGGAAGCTTTTTTCTATATTCAGATATGTCAGCCAATCCATGTTTTAATTAACATATTTATGTTTTTAATATACAGATCTCTTGCCAGTAGCGAAAATTTTGTGTTGTTTAACATGAGCCACGAGTCAGGTTTTATTATTTCCAAATGGCTATTACAAGATCCAGTGAATTGGATTTTGCAATGTACTTATTTCCCTTTCTGGACTTTATATTTTGTTCCCCTGGTCGGTCTGTCTATTTATATACCAGTGCACCACTTCAATTTTGGAAGCTGTATGAATATTTTAATATTTGGAAAGGGTGTTTACCTTTTCATTGGCATTTTTATTAAATGTCTTTTATTACATGAAATGCTTGTTTTTCTATATAAATTCTACAATCATCTTGTCACTTCTAGGAGGACAATAAAACATAGAAAATAAAACTTTGTATTTATATTTGGATTAAATCCAATTTGTATATTCATTTGCAGAAAAGTTTTTACATGACTAAGTCATCCTATTGAAGAAATGAAGATGTTTTCTTATTTACTCAGGTGACCTCTGTGTCTTTTAGGAATGTTTCATTTTAACATTCTTTTGTTACTATCTTTAACATTTTCATTGAAGCATAAAATTATCTGTGTTTAAATGACTGAGATATGTAAAGTAAATGAACCTTAATTGTACAGCTTAGTGAATTTATACATAAATATTTGATGAATTTATACATATATTTGATGAATTTATACATATATATTTGCTGAATTTATACACATGTATGTATATATTTGTATAAACCAGTGTATCCACCACTACCACCTCCATCAGAAACAGAATATTTGCAGTGCTGTACATGGTTTAGTCATGTTCCTTCATGACTAAAGTAAATGAGTTTTAATTGTACAGCTTGGTGAATTTATACATATATATATGGTGAATTTACACATATATATGTATATACTTGTACAAACCAACATATCCGTCATTACCACCTCCATCAGAAACTGGATATTTGCAGCACTGTACATGGTTTAGTCATGTTCCTTCACAATCAATGCCATATTCTGTCCTCAAAATAACCATTTTTCTGTGACTAAAAATTAGCATTTCTATTTGACATTTTTATTGAAGAGTAATGACCAAGCATTTTGAAGAAAGTTCTTCAAATTGGATTTATCTGAAGTTTTCTCATGATTATGCTAAGCTTATGTTTTTTAAAAAGAATATCACAAAAGTTATGTGCTCTTTTCATTACAACATGTCGGGGCTATTTGATATACATAAAATTCATTATGAATGATGTTCACCGTAATTATTTGGCTTAAGGAATATCTATCAGATTTTTCCATTCTAAGGTTACTATTTTTATAATTCTCCAATCTGTTTATTAGAAGACGGTCACTAGAGGTGCACTTTCGAAAGAAAAGGAGTCAAGCTCTACTTTTATCCCTACCTTTCATATAATGTGAGTTGTTGGGGAAAAAAAGCTTACAAAAGTTTGTAAACTTCCCCGAGTCCAGGGTCACTGTGGCTTTCCTACTCACGCACTAGCCAATGCTTGGATTTTAACAACTAATTAAAAATTTCCAGACAAATATTCGTATAAGTTATTTTGCAGGCTATCTTCCAGATAATTCTATTTTGGGTTCTATTTATACTTTTTCTTCTCATTCTGGGATTCAAATTATACATAAATTGGTACTTCATATCAATCTTGCACACTTTTTATATATTCCCAAGTTTTATCTCTCTGTACTTCATTCTGCATATTTATTCAATTTTATCTATCTGTTTTATAATTTTCTCTACAGATCTGCTTAATCTTCTGGTAAATCTGTTACTGAATAATTCCATTTTTGTGCTTTGTACTACATTTTAATTGAGGATTTTTTGTTATTTTCTTTCCTATAGTTTTCATTGTTTTCTGTTAGTTATGAGAATATTAAAATTGACTATTTATGTCTTAAAATAGTTATTTTGAAATTATTATTAGATATTAGATTATTTTTACGGTACATTGCCCACTACGTTTATGGTTACATTTTGTTTTAGCAGACTTAATAGTTTTTTAATACACTCAGAAGAGAAAATTATTTTAATATATGTGTCGATTCAGGAGAGACACTTTAGTGGCATCTTATCGTTATTCCTAGTTTGTACTTCTTTAGGCTCCCACACACACACACACACACAAAAAAAAGAAAGAAATTTTACATGCAGGTTTCACTTTGGTGAACCCTGAACTCTGTTTGGTGTCTGATACATGAATCTATAAACCACTCTGTTTTCTCATCTTCTACGCTACCATTTTAGGGGTTAGAATATTTCCTAAAGATTAAATCAGTCCTAAATGTGGGTCTTAATGTTTTAGGCATATCTCCTTTTTTTTTTTTTTTTTTTTTTTTTTGAAACGGAGCCTCCCTCTGTCACCCAGGCTGGAGTGCAATGGCGCCATCTTGGCTCACTGCAACCTCCACCTCCTGGGTTCAAGCAATTTTCCTGCCTCAGCCTCCTGAGTAGCTGGGATTGCAGGTGCATACCACCACGCCTGGCTAATGTTTTTCTTTTCTTTTCTTTTCTTTCTTTCTTTTTTTTTTTTTAGTAGAAACAGGTTTTACCATGTTGCTCAGGCTAGTCTCGAACTCCTGACTCCATGATCCACAGCCTCGGCCTCCCAAAGTGCTAGGATTACAGGCGTGAGCCACCGCACTCAGCCTCTTTGTTCTTAATGCAACAAATTATCCCTTATTTGACAAGAGTTTCATACAAGAAGAGACATTGCTTTTGTCTATTTTTTCCTCAGTTTTTTCTAACAGAAGAGTTAGTGCAAAAATAAATCTACTCAGCCATTCATAGAAGCAACTTTTTTCAATCTTATTTTACATGTTATTTAGTAACCAAGTAGATACTTTAAATAGTATTTAAATATATAAAATGTTTACAATTTGAAAGTGTCTATGCAGATAAAATAGTGATATTTAAGTTAGTAAACCAGAATGACTAAAGTTTTGATGCTCACTGTAGAGAAATGATACAAAAACTGTTCTATAGTTCCACTATAAAAGACTAACAGTTATTAATCAAATAGTAATAAAATTGAAGCATAGGCAAATAAGATTCTAATTAACTTGAGGAAAACTGAGTCAATTAGCACTGCAATGAAATATAACAACCAAATCTATCATATGCCAAAATAACTTCTGTCCTTCAAAAAAAGGTGAGAACATATATACATATATGGAACTACATTTAATTACCTATATTTTAATAAAACATTTACTGTATATATCTACATATATAACAGTTATTTCCTCCCTTTTAAATCTCCTCAAAGCATTTGGTTTAGTCAGAGAGCAAAATATTGTATATATTAATAAAAAGTTAATTTCAAATTGATATTAAAAATTAATACATCATTTTTTATGTGTCATGAGCTAACATACTCAAACACTTATTTGACATCTTAACCTAATTCATTGTTTGAAAAGATGTCTATTTTAATGTGTTAAAAGTAGAATTTCAAATATTTAATCAATATTATTTAAAAATTACAAATCTTGTGATTTTAGTTACCATAACAATAATGTTCTTTATTCTTAATACGAAAAGTTAATTCTGTAGCAAAATAAATAAGTAAATGAGACAAGGAAAGGTAAGTAGTAAATTACCAGCCTAGAAACATGTCTAGTTAAATATACATGCTGGGAATCACATATTTTTAGTAAATGTCTGCTTCTTTTCAAATGGCTCGACACTGTAGATGAACCTTCTTTTATTCATTTATCTCTTCATATTTACCCTGCGGTAGAAAAAATAATTATTCAAGAATGTTGATGTAAAATGCTTGTACTTATTCCTTTGAGTACGTGATTGAGCACAGAAGAGACTTAAAAGTGTATTTTTGAAGTAAAATTCTACCTACTTAATTTCTGAAAAACTTACTACTACATATCCATTCTAAAGAGTGATTTATATGTGTCTTTCCGGCAATAGTATGTAGCACTACTTATTTCATTACGTGTGTTTTAACAGGGAACACCAAGCCCAATTTTTTTTTTTTTTTTTTTTTCCCTTGAGACAAAGTCTCGCTCTGTCTCCCAGGCTCCATGCCTTGGCGTGATCTCGGCTCCCTGCAACATTTGCCTTGCAGTTCAAATGATTCTCCTGCCTCAGCCTCCCAAGTAGGTGGGATTACAGGCCCCGGCCACCACGCCCGGCGAATTTTGGTATTTTTATGGAGATGGAGTTTCGCCATGTTGGCTAGCCTGATCTCAAACGCCTGACCTCAGGTGGTCCGCCAGCCTCAGCACATGCCCATTTTTAATTTTTTTTTCAGTATGATGAAGTAGAAATTTTCTTCTCACAAAGTAGAAATTTATTCTCACGAAGTAGAAATTTTCTTTCATTTTTGAGAATTTTTTTCATTGAATAAATCATCTAATATGATATATAAATGATGTAACTATGTAACTATGTTGTTCAGCTAATTCAAAATGAACATTATATTACATTAAACATTTTATGGATAAAAACAAGCTAACTTTCAATAACAAAGCTTAATGAATTAAATGCTAGAGAAAAATTTACCCCTGCGAAGTCAAATCCAAATATATAAAAAATCTTTCAACTAGACTACACATCAGATCCTGAATTTAACTAATGTTGATGTAACCAGTTTAATAACGTTCTAAAATGCACTTATAGCCAAAGTATTGATTGGATTTTCTTCAGTGACTTGATGATAAATTTATAGAGTAAGATTTAGAAATAATTGTGGTACCTTAAATGTGTCTCAAGCAGTAAGACTTTTCTTTCTCATTCTTTTTTTCTATTTTGTATTTTTCTAATATCTCTAATTTGATAAAATTGAAGGTTAATATCAAGCAGCAAATTTAAATTAAAATATCTCTGTAGTTGGATTCTTCAAGCCAACTGGGGAAAAATAAGCTTTTAATTGGTGGGTTATAATAGCAAACCTACATTTATAATTACAAAAATATTGTTTGTACAAAAATCTTCAATTATAAAAGGAATGTGTTTAATGGCCATGTGTACTTAATTAGCATTTATTAATATAATATGTGATCAATAATCTCTACATGTAATTAGTAAATTACCTTGAGTCAGAATGAACATTACTTACTATTTCTTATGCTATCTAGATATCAAATATCCACATCTCAGATAACTGTCTGTACTCCTATTAGTGATATTTAATAGCATTGTGAAAAGTAAATATTTTGACATTCCATCTCTTCATTTATCTACTTCCTTAGGAGTAAAATTATATGCATGATCAGTAACACCAAGCCTGTCATCAGTTAGTCTCATTTTTGTCCCTTTCTATTCTCATGAAGCTTTCCATATAAATCATCACACCCAAAAAACCAGTGTATTGATACGTTGCTATGGCAAAATTACACTGCAATTTAAATTTCATGGGATTAGATGGTCAATCTTGAGACATATCTCCTCTAACACTCAAAACCACTGAAGATATATCACGATGTTATTAAATGTACAGGGCTACAAATGTATAGGGCTAGAAAATATACAGCTCCAAGATGCCAAGAAAATGAAAGTGAAAGAGAGCAGCTTGCGGAAATATTTGTATAAGCTTTCACGGTTCAGAGTTGAAAAGTAGCTGTAATGATACCATTCCAAAAACACTTTAGGGACATGTTAGGAAGCATTACACCAATTACTTTAATGTTCGGTTATGGTCAAAATCTTGGCAAGTCTTTTAAGTGTTTAACTAGGGAAATATTTGGAAAAGCGTCCCTTGATTTAAGCTTGTGTATACTGCCTTAAATAACAAACAAACAGAATGTATGGTGTATTTGATGTAAGTAGAACTTCTATTGCCACTGAATACTGTCAAACTGCTTTTCCAAAATTTATAAAACATTTTTAAAGCCAATTTCTATAAGAGTAAATGAAGAAAATTGACCATTTTTTTTCTACTCTTGGATAAATATTTTATACAGTTAACACATGGGTAAAATGTCTTCTTCCCAATCTAAAGGCTATCTGATGTAACTTTCAATTGAAAATAGTAAAGCAGAGGTCTTTAATTTTTTAGTAATTATTGAACCCCATAAACCTCAATTTAGCAGTCAAGAAATAATGTTCTGTTAGACATTAGCCAATTTTGAAGAAAGTGTGATTAATTATTCAAAGATTCTTATAAAGACGGTCATTCAATTGATTAGCCCATGAAAATTTTTCCATGCCCTTAACATTTTTAGCAACTTTTTTCTATGCTGTATAATATTATTGAATACCATTGATGTATAACTTGAAGCTCAGATATTACAAACTACCCTTTCCATACCAATAGTTAGTTGTAAGTGATAAAGTGAGTAATTTATGCTTCTGTAAAGAAAGGTGAAAAACAAATAATCTGGGAAATATGGAGTTAACTAGAATGTGAGTAGAAAAAATATTCTACTAATTATGATATTCTAAAATATTCTAATTCTAATAATGTTCTAGAATATTTGTTCCTGCAGAAGAAATAGATTTTACAAAGTAATCATTTTAGACAAAGTATTTCTTAAAAATGTTTCTGAATTTTAATTGACTAAGCACTACTTATTATTAAAATACACTCAATACATGAATATTTTAAAGTGGAATAAACTTTTTTTTTTTGCTTCCTTATTTACATATCTTTCCTTCCATTGCCTAACAATCTTTTTTGTCTCTTTTAAAACATCTATGTTTATTTTCTTACTTCTATTTTATTTATGTAGCCAACACATAAATAAAAAGTCTGGCATTTGTAATAAGTAACTTGCCAAAAAAACATTACCAATTTTCACTTATCTATACACTTTTATGGGAGAAAAATATGTCACCATTCTACATATAGCATTTTCTAGGTTCCCTTAATGTATTTAGAGAAAGGCATTCCAATTTTGACCTAAAAATATGTAATTAATATTGCCTTCTCTTGGATGGATGAAAGTGTGAGAGAGGCTTTCTACCGGATATTGATAAAGATATCCTAGACAGATCAAGACATTACACTTTATATCTAATACCCAAGTCCCATATTTCAGCATCAAAAATGATAAATTTGATTAACATATTCAGTTCATTTTCCATCAACCTAACAATAAAAAAGAATACTCTTTTATAGCAAATGTTTTGAAAGAAAAATTAAATCTACAGGCAATGCTTGCTTTTATTGTTTTTAAAAAACTAAAAAAAATTGTTAGTGAAGGTTTCTTTAATAAACTAAGCTTTGTTATACATAAGCCAACATTAATTTATGACATATAAAACAGCATTTGTTTAGTATGTGCCAGACATTATGTTACTTTAAAAACATTATTTATGTTAAACATTGTAAGCATGAAATTATTATGTCTCTTTCATACAGATAAGAAAACAATGATAACACAAGCCTGCATAGCTCTACTGTATTAGAGCCAGAGATTAAAATTAATCATAATATTAATATTTCTGAAGGAAAACTTTTCTACATGCATTACAAAAACAGAGAAAGCACAGCATCTCTCGTTGGCCAGGATAAATTGTCATAACTTAGAAATCATCACCTTTCAATTTTTTGATTGTCTTTCCAGATTGCTGTCTGTGAGGAAGTAGTTTACATTTTCTCAGCTCTTTAATGATGATAAGAACTTGATTTGGCAGTGCTATGTAATTGTGACCCTCACCGTTCAGTTCATTTTTTAAATTTACCTTTTTTGTTCTAAGTGCTAATAATATTAATTTAAAATAGAAGAAAGTATTGTTTCATGCTCTGGAAAAAACTTGTGAGTCACATGATTTTACTTGTGTAACTGTAATTTAGATAATCAAAATAAAGATGCATCTAGACATTCCCTTCTACTGTAAAAGCTGAGGCTTAGAGTTACTTGGCACAGTGTTTGGAATATATGATGCAATCTGTAGTCCCCTAGGGTATTTGTTCATTAACCTCATCTAAAAATTTTAAAATGAATTATTTCAGAGACATAGATATTGTCTCTGTGGGTGAATTAGGAAGGATTTCATGTATATTGGTGAAGCAACCATGATAAGTAGGTACCTTCATTTAGATATATGTATGTTCCTCTATTCTCCAGAGGGGGAAAAACACCCAAAACTAAATATTGCTAATGGAAAAAGGATAATTTAGAAACTAGATTGACTTGGATAGTTTCCTTCATTGATTATATTCCAGACTTAATTACTTATCTCTCACTTGTCGTGTTCAAATTAAGCAACGAGACACTAATCCCTAGCTTTGGACAGAAAGGTTTATTCATTGAGGCATCTGTTAAAGTATTTTATTCATATTCAGCAAGTCATGGAATATTTTCCTACACATTTTACATTTGACAGACTATAGATACGTAAATAGCAACAGATTTTTGTAAACATCAACAATGTTAGTCCAAGGTAAAAATTCTTACACTATAAAATTTTGATTCTTGCATTTTCTATTTCTTTTTCAATTTAGTTAATCTATCTACCTCATATTTATATGGTAAATTATTTTATTATAACATTATTATAAATATAAAGAGTTAGTGTAGAAAGAAATTTTGATGTATTCAGAAGAAATTATTTCAGTTTTAAACTTTCAAATATATGATCTTATAATCAAAGGCTATCTAGCCCATAAATGCAATTTTTTTTTTTTAATTATTTTATTGTACTTTAAGTTCTAGGGTACATGTGCACAACGTGCAGGTTTGTTACATATGTATACATGTGCCATGTTGGTGTGCTTCACCCATTAACTTGTCATTTACATTAGGTATATCTCCTAATGCTATCCCTCCCTCCTCCCCCCTCCCCACAATAGGCCCTGGTGTGTGATGTTCCCCTTCCTGTGTCCAAGTGATCTCATTGTTCAATTCCCACCAATGAGTGAGAACATGTGGTGTTTGGTTTTCTGTTCTTGTGACAGTTTGCTGAGAATGATGGTTTCCAGCTGCATCCATGTCCCTACAAAGGACATGAACTCATCGTTTTTTATGGCCGCATAGTATTCCATGGTGTATATGTGCCACATTTTCTTAATCCAGTCTGTCACTGATGGACATTTGGGTTGCTTCCAAGTCTTTGCTATTGTGAATAGTGCCTCAATAAACATACGTGTGCATGTGTCTTTATAGCAGCATGATTTATAATCCTTTGGGTATATACCCAGTAATGGGATGGCTGGGTCAAATGGTATTTCTAGTTCTAGATCCTTGAGGAATCACCACACTGTTTTCCACAATGCTTGAACTAGTTCACAGTCCCACCAACAGTGTAAAAGTGTTCCTATTTCCCCACATCCTCTCCAGCATCTGTTGTTTCCTGACTTTTTGATGATTGCCATTCTAACTGGTGTGAGATGGTATCTCATTGTGGTTTTGATTTGCATTTCTCTGGTGGCAAATGATGATGAGCATTTTTTCATGTGTCTGTTGGCTGTATGAATGTCTTCTTTTTAGAAGTGTCTGTTCATATCCATTGCCCACTTTTTGATGGGATTGTTTGTTTTTTTTTCTTGTAAATTTGTTTGAGTTCTTTGTAAGTTCTGGATATTAGCCCTTTGTCTGATGAGTAGATTGCAAAAATTTTCTTCCATTCTGTAGGTTGCCTGTTCACTCTAATGGTAGTTTCTTTTGCTGTGCAGAAGCTCTTTAGTTTAATTTGATCCCATTTGTCAATTTTGGCTTTTCTTGCCATTGCTTTTGGTGTTTTAGACATGAAGTCCTTTCCCATGCCTATGTCCTGAATGGTATTACCTAGGTTTTCTTCTAGGGTTTTTATGGTTTTAGGTCTAACATTTAAGTCTCTAATCCATCTTGAATTAATTTTCATATAAGGAGTAAGGAAAGGATCCAGTTTCGGCTTTCTACTTATGGCTAGCCAATTTTCCCAGCACCATTTATTAAATAGGAAATTCTTTCCCCATTTCTTGTTTTTGTCAGGTTTGTCAAAGATCCGATGGCTGTAGATGTGTAGTATTATTTCTGAGTACTCTGTTATGTTCCATTGGTCTATATCTCTGTTCAGTACCATGCTGTTTTGGTTACTGTAGCCTTGTAGTATAGTTTGAAGTCAGGTAGTGTGACACCTCCAGCTTTGTTCTTTTGGCTTAAGATTGTCTTGGCAGTGAGGGGTCTTTTTGGTTCCATATGAACTTTAAAGCAGTTTTTTCCAATTCTGTGAAGAAAGTCATTGGTAGCTTAATGGGCAGTATGGCCATTTTCACAATATTGATTCTTCCTATCCATGAGCATGGTATGTTCTTCCATTTGTTTGTGTCCTCTTTTATTTCACTGGGCAGTGATTTATGGTTCTCCTTGAGGATATCCTTCACATCCCTTGTAGTTTGGATTCCTAGGTATTTTATTCTCTTTGAAGCAATTGTGAATGGAAGTTCATTCACGATTTGGCTCTCTGTTTTTCAAGGATATAAGGAGCCTTTTAGTTGTACAATATCTTATATTATACCTATGTTACCCCTATATGCACTTCCACTGCAGTAAATTGTTATTTCCTTTTAGGAGGCAAAGGGAGAAGGTGGTATTGAATGGAAAGAGGGGCTCAGTTATCTTTTCTGAACTATTCCTTCTCTTTTCACTCAGGCAATGACTCAAGCAATAGAGATTTATTTTCTAGGGACTAAAAAGAAGTGAGAAAGAGATAATAAAATTGTCAACACTGAACACTGGCTATTTCAAACATGGATATTCCCTCGACTTTCATTCCATTTCCTTACTATTAACTTCTAAATCTTCATCTACTTCTATCCCAGGCAAAATTCAGTAATCTAGCATTTGTTTTGATTCTGACTTAGACCCTAATATTCCATGTTATACAAGTAGAAATACTATTCAAAAACTTTTTGTAACAGAGATAGTCTGAAGAGTAAACTGGCATGAGGGGTGGGGCACTAAAAATTTGAGATGGGAAGACAGAATGTTATGTGAGGACTTTCAATATATGTTTGTGTGTGTGTGTAGATATAAGAATGAGAGAGGGAGAGGGAGTATTTTAAGATTGATAATTATTACCAAGAGAGAAAGCAACTTAAGATTTATTAAGCACTTATTGTGTGCAAAGGACCATGACAAGTACTTTATACATTGAATATTTAGTCCTGGTAGCAATTATATTAAATAATTATGAGTATTACCTCCATTTTACATGATGTCTTTGTCCATTTTGCAACAAAATATTTGAGAATGGGTAATTTATAAGTAGCAGAAAGGTATTTATCACAGCAGTTCTGAAAGCTAGGGAGTCCAAGATCATGGTGTTGTTATTTGGTGATGTTCTTCTCCTGACATCCACACATGGAAGAATAGAAGAGTGCAAATCTAGTCTGGCAAATTCCTTTTATAACATTATTAATCCATTAGGTCCTACCTCTCAATGCTGTTGCATTAATAATTAAGTTTTCAACGTATAATTTTTGGGGTGAAGGACACCTGTTCAAAACATAGCATGTGGAAATCAAGACATAGTTAGTAAATAATTTATCTCAATATTATATAGTTAGTAAAAGAAAAGAGATGTTAAAACCCAAGTCTCACTCTTGAGATGTGACCAGAGTCACCAGGTTGAATTAAAGACATTCTTGTAATATCAGTACCAGTTCGTGGTTTCCTCTTTGAGAGTAATAGTTTTAATTTTTCCTTCTCACTCCATGGACTCTGACTTTATTAGTAAAGGTTAACATATTTGTATATTAGAACTTAATAATTTTTCTTATTAATAAATGCTCAAAGCATAGTTCTTTACTCAATGTGAATAAAGAGATACTTTATATTTCTTGGTTTGTAGCTGCAAATAACCTTGCCTTAAGATGGATTAGATGTTCGAATTCTCAAAATTTAAACGTGACTAATTTCACTTTTGGAGAATTATGTTTCTAAAGATAGATAGATACAATGCTATATGCATAATTCTTTCTGCTTATTTCACTGCCCGTATAACTCAACATACATTCCCTCTACATATATGTCATATGATTGAATAATAGAAGAAATGAGACTTTCATATTTTACTCATGAGACCAATCTCAAAAATTAGGAATAAATATTAAGTTCTTATGGTAAACTTATATGATCACAATATCTTTTATGCAAGTATCATTTTCATCTCATTATTAGAGGTCATTCACATAGGTTTAAAATCTGAATGAATAGTTATAAACATAGTTCTCAAAGAAGTTAGTTTCTCTACTCCAATCTTTAATTTTTAGACTTACTAAAAAAGTGATAAAAAGCAGTATTTAATTTTCATTTATCAGTAATTTATATATGCACCTGTTAGAGATAAAACTTTCTAATAGTTCCCATAAAAGTGGAATTGGTAACAGATAGTACCACAGTAATATCTGAAATTTCATATATCTTCTTAATCAGATAACACTACACAAGAAGACAGTCTGAAATACACAGAATTCAAACTAAGCTGGCAAATTTTCAGAAAATGCCCTATATGCTCAATATCAGAGCTC
Source organism: Papio anubis (assembly GCF_008728515.1). Taxonomy (NCBI): domain Eukaryota; kingdom Metazoa; phylum Chordata; class Mammalia; order Primates; family Cercopithecidae; genus Papio; species Papio anubis. The sequence continues at coordinate 36,091,521 of NC_044987.1, read as the reverse complement.
AGCTTTCTGTGTAACTTTCATTACAAAAACAACATGCTGGGAAATTACAAAAAGGAGAGACTATTTTCTTAAATGTCCATTAAACTGGCGAATATTTTAAAACATTTTCTTCACAATTGTGATGACTGACTCATTTTATATGAACATAAATTTTCAAGACAACAAAATAGGAATAGTGAATTCTTAATGTTTTATAATTGACTATAATAATATTCTACCAATATTAGTCACAAACAGCATGAAACTAATTCCCATATGTTTATTTACAAATTTAATTTCGTAATATCAATTAAGTGTCATCAAACTAATTTGCACAAAGTTTCATGCAATTCTTTGTTGGTAAGAATGTTTTTCGGAATTAATGCTATAGTATGCCACCTAAGGCATAAAGGGGTAATCACTCTACAATATACTGCTTTTTGTTCCATGATTGCCTAACAATTAACCTATTCCTCCTGGCTAAAGTTGTCATTTATGCCACAAAATAGCAGTAAATTAATTACAGCCTTCAAAATTGATCACCATGAAAGTTGTGGATGATGCCACTTTCTGTGCACTCTCCTCTCTGCTCTTTCTATCACCAGTGTTCAGACTATGGATAAATACTAAGAAAACAGGAAGTTGAAAATCAGATTTTTCCTTTTTTTTTGAATGTTCAAAATATGCAGGTTGATCTGTTTTATGAAACTATGATTTTTTTTTCATATATTCCGAAGATCAAAGTCTCTATTATTTCTATTAACTTTCAAGAGCAGCCATCACTTCATACAAAGGAAGTAGTCCCTTAATTCTAACAGAACAGGCTCAAATTCCCATTCTTCTTTGCCATAGTCACAAACATACACTCTACCATACTGAGAACATTCCAGGAGCTCCAGTGCATTTTCAGAGTTTGCAAGCTGCTGTGGCTGTCTTTCATTAATGTCTTTATGAGGACAAAACACACATAAACTTCAACAATTTATGAAGCAATATATTGTACTGGTTAAAATTACATACTCTGGAGTCAGACATAGGTTTCAGTATCTCCTGTCTATTTAATAACTATTTAATATATAAATTTAAGCAAATTACTTAGTAATTATGCCTCAGTTTCCCTGTAAAATGCAGCCATTATATTTACTTAATATAATTACTATGAGAAATAAATTGAAGGATATGTATGGAGCACTTCACATAGTGTTTGACACATAATCAATACTTGATAAACCTTAATTTGGAGAAGGCAATGTAATATGCTGTGTATCGATGACCCTAATGAAATTATTTAAATAACTTTATGAACTTAATTTGGGAGGCTATTAGAGGATAACAAGATTGTAATACTTTAAATTAGACAGTTTTCTTTTTACATTTTTGACTGTGAAGATAATGTGTTTACTAGAAAAGTTTATTTTGATTGTTTTATGATATAAGAAAACTTATATTTTATTAATTGCTCTCAAGTTGTTCAATTCATAGCAGGACCATGGGAGAGTCCTTAGTAAATATGCAAACTCTTTGGGAAACTAAATGCATACAATCAACAATAAAAAATTCAAACTTTGAAAACAAAAATTCAGATACACATATCCTAGATAGAATGCTGAAATACCAAGTGGATGTGAAGTAACAAACAATGCATAACTAATCAGGAAAAAATTGTAAACCTAGTCCTGCAGAATAGAGATATAGATGTTTACACAGATAAAAGTTACGAATACAGAGTAATAAATGTAATTAAGAAAATCCTATACGAATAAAAAATATCACAAGCTTATAAAAATAATTCTTAATAAAAATTTAATAAAAGTAAAACCAAATATGTTGGATTTCTCTACCCAGACCATCATTTAAGTCAGTTTAATACCACCCAGCCCCTGGCATCTTACTACACATATGCAGGTAGAAAACAGATTATAGGTATAGGAGGGCGGAGCAATATGGCCGAATAGGAACAGCTCCAGTCTCCAACTCCCAGCGCCAGCGACACAGAAGACCGGTGATTTCTGCATTTTCAACTGAGGTACTGGGTTCATCTCACTGGGGAGTGCCGGACGATCGGTGCTGGTCAGCTGCTGCAGCCAGACCAGCGAGAGCTGAAGCAGGGCGAGGCATTGCCTCACCTGGGAAGCCCAAGGGGGAAGGGAATCCCTTTTCCTAGCCAGGGGAACTGAGACACACAACACTTGGAAAATCGGGTAACTCCCACCCCAATACTGCGCTTTAAGCAAACAGGCACACCAGGAGATCATATCCCACACCTGGCCGGGAGGGTCCCACACCCACGGAGCCTCCCTCATTCCTAGCACAGCAGTCTGTGATCTACCGGCAAGGCAGCAGCGAGGCTGGGGGAGGGGCGCCTGCCATTGCTGAGGCTGAAGTAGGTAAACAAAGCTGCTGGGAAGCTCCAACTGGGTGGAGCTCACAGCAGCTCAAGGAAACCTGCCTGTCTCTGTAGACTCCACCTCTGGGGACAGGGCACAGTAAACAATAACAAACGCAGCAGAAACCTCTGCAGATGCAAACGACTCTGTCTGACAGCTTTGAAGAGAGCAGTGGATCTCCCAACACGGAGGTTGAGATCTGAGAAGGGACAGACTCCCTGCTCAAGTGGGTCTCTGACCCCTGAGTAGCCTAACTGGGAGACATCCCCCACTAGGGGCAGTCTGACACCCCACACCTCACAGGGTGGAGTACACCCCTGAGAGGAAGCTTCCAAAGCAAGAATCAGACAGGTACACTCGCTGTTCAGAAATATTCTATCTTCTGCAGCCTCTGCTGCTGATACCCAGGCAAACAGGGTCTGGAGTGGACCTCAAGCAATCTCCAACAGACCTACAGCTGAGGGTCCTGACTGTTAGAAGGAAAACTATCAAACAAGAAGGACACCTACACCAAAACCCCATGAGTACATCACCATCATCAAAGACCAGAGGCAGATAAAACCACAAAGATGGGGAAAAAGCAGGGCAGAAAAGCTGGACATTCAAAAAATAAGAGCGCATCTCCCCCGGCAAAGGAGTGCAGCTCATCGCCAGCAATGGATCAAAGCTGGACGGAGAATGACTTTGACGAGATGAGAGAAGAAGGCTTCAGTCCATCAAATTTCTCAGAGCTAAAGGAGGAATTACGTACCCAGCGCAAAGAAACTAAAAATCTTGAAAAAAAAGTGGAAGAATTGACGGCTAGACTAATTAATGCAGAGAAGGTCATAAACGAAATGAAAGAGATGAAAACCATGACACGAGAAATACGTGACAAATGCACAAGCTTCAGTAACCGACTCGATCAACTGGAAGAAAGAGTATCAGCGATTGAGGATCAAATGAACGAAATGAAGTGAGAAGAGAAACCAAAAGGAAAAAGAAGAAAAAGAAATGAACAAAGCCTGCAAGAAGTATGGGATTATGTAAAAAGACCAAATCTACGTCTGATTGGGGTGCCTGAAAGTGAGGGGGAAAATGGAACCAAGTTGGAAAACACTCTTCAGGATATCATACAGGAGAACTTCCCCAACCTAGTAGGGCAGGCCAACATTCAAATCCAGGAAATACAGAGAACGCCACAAAGATACTCCTCGAGAAGAGCAACTCCAAGACACATAATTGCCAGATTCACCAAAGTGGAAATGAAGGAAAAAATCTTAAGGGCAGCCAGAGAGAAAGGTCGGGTTACCCACAAAGGGAAGCCCATCAGACTCACAGCAGATCTCTCGGCAGAAACTCTACAAGCCAGAAGAGAGTGGGGGCCAATATTCAACATTCTTAAAGAAAAGAATTTTAAACCCAGAATTTCATATCCAGCCAAACTAAGTTTCATAAGTGAAGGAGAAATAAAATCCTTTACAGATAAGCAAATGCTTAGAGATTTTGTCACCACCAGGCCTGCCTTACAAGAGACCCTGAAGGAAGCACTCAACATGGAAAGGAACAACCGGTACCAGCCATTGCAAAAACATACCAAAATGTAAAGACCATCGAGGCTAGGAAGAAACTGCATCAACTAAAGAGCAAAATAACCAGTTAATATCATAATGGCAGGATCAAGTTCACACATAACAATCTTAACCTTAAATGTAAATGGACTAAATGCTCCAATGAAAAGACACAGACTGGCAAACTGGATAAAGAGTCAAGACCCATCAGTCTGCTGTATTCAGGAGACCCATCTCACACGCAGAGACATACATAGGCTCAAAATAAAGGGATGGAGGAAGATTTACCAAGCAAATGGAGAACAAATGAAAGCAGGGGTTGCAATACTAGTCTCTGATAAATTAGACTTTAAACCATCAAAGATCAAAAGAGACAAAGAAGGCCATTACATAATGGTCAAGGGATCAATTCAACAGGAATAACTAACTATACTAAATATATATGCACCCAATACAGGAGCACCCAGATTCATAAAGCAAGTCCTTAGAGACTTACAAAGAGACTGAGACTCCCATACAATAATAATGGGAGACTTCAA